>NC_065580.1:43517500-43562500 GCF_024542745.1 Macaca thibetana thibetana
AGCTATTGCAGGTATCATAGTCAGGCTCTAGTTTGATCCTCTCTGTGAAGAGTTGAAGACAGTCAAAAGGTCTCTATTATTCAATCGACTCTAAATAACATTCTCTCATTTATATCCCCATTTTCCTACTTAAAATCATTAAAAGTGCCCATGTTTACTCCTTAGAAATCAAGAGAAGGGGTTTTGGCCTTCATCAGTTTATTTCAATTCTTTGTTAGAACGTAAAACCTGCAGCTGGCTTCTAGTCTTTGGGAAAATTTTAGCTACTTAGGCTTGGGAAGACAAACTACGTTATACAGCATCAAATATGACTTACATGCAAAAATATTTTAAAAATCTGATGACCAGAAACAGATGCCTAATGTAAATAGATGAAAAGATAATGACTATAAGTTCCAAAAATGTTTCTTACAATTCTCAAAGTTGACATTTAAGTATTTAATCTTTACATGATTCCTTCTATGAATCATAGTTTGTTCTCTTGTAAACATTTTGGCAGAAATATTCCTTTCAGTTAGAAGGAAAACATCTCTCATGGCATTTTAGTTCAGTTCTGTCAGTTTTATCATCATGGTGACAGTAAAAAGAAAAATATATCAAAAGCTGTCAGAACCTTGGAAATTATTACTGTCCCATTCAATGCTAAAATTCAATGGAGTCTTGAGTATTGTTTTTCTAAGGGAATCTATTTACTAATAATAAGGAGAACAAAGTGCTTAAGGAGAAACACAAAACATATAAGAATAAAACTCAAATTGCTTTTTCAAATTTTGTTTTACATGTAGGAATCAAAGAAGTGAAAGGCCAGCCTACCAATGGTTAAAAGTAATACCCTTTCTCGTGATCCTCCACTATGTATAGTTTGACAAGATTATTTGATGATATCTTCAGAAGTTTGACAAGATTATTTGATGATATCTTCAGAAGTTTCTATTTTAAAAATGGTACATATATAAATATTGATTTACTGACTTGTAAATGGGCTTTAAAAGACAGAAGAAGGACAGAGATAAATGACAAGGGTGACAACATGTGGAGGCTGGGGGTTAAGATGATAATCTAGGAGATGTGGGTGCAACAAAACAAATAAAGCCACAAACAAAAAAAACACAGCCAGCACTCCCAGTATATTCTGATTATATTGGGGTCATGAACTATGATAGACCACATAACTGAGGTCCAAGACTGTCCTCTGTAGCAAAGCATAGCCTGGAGGTTGAACTGACACAAGGAAGGAAGGAAGGAAGGGACGGAGGAAGGGAGGAAGGGAGGAGGGGAGGAAGGGAGGAAGGAAGGAAGGAAGGGAGGAATGGAGGAAGGGAGGAATAGAAGGAGGGAGGGAGGGAGACAAGGAGGAAGGAAACTAGACAGAAATGATCAGAAGTAGGTAAGAGGAGAAGTGGGCAATAGGAAGCAAAACCAGGGGCAGGTGGGCCCTTTGGATCCACAGCCTCTATTCTGATCTCAAACCCTAGCCTGTTACCTTATTTGTGAGAGCAGACAAGTGGCTGTGACAAAACGTAGCCTAATTTTCTACGTTGCAGAAATGATTTGTCTTGTATTAAGGTATCAATCTTCTATACCCAGTTAAGCTTATTTACCAGAGATTAGGACAGAACAAAATGAGATAAAAATAAACACAAATGTCCTCCTGTACCTCTATCTTCTCTTATCCATTCATCTGGCCACTTCCTCCCTCATTTGTTTTTTCTCTCATGGAAAGATCTTGATGGCCTCTATACTTTGTGGGTTTGACTGGCCTAAGAAATTTCCATATATAATTTGGCTTCTATGCAGAGGAAATGAAGTAATTATTAGATCTCCATAAAATAATAACCAAAGGCATTAAAAATTATAAAACCACAATCTGTATTAATCACTGGACCTAAGAAAGGTCCAATTGGAAACCATATGAAATATAAGATTTTCTCAATATTTCAGAGCAATGCCTATTCAAAATTATAGTTTGCAGATTACAACCACCATCTCTGCCCTAAAATTTAAATATCTTAAAAACACGAGCACCTTCAAAGTTGCCTATGTTTTTATATTTGTAACTTAATATAAATCCACTGTCAAATTTAATTAACATTTCAAAACCATACTCAATGATCCCTTTTTCCCTTCCTCTTTCTGTGTAACTATAAATCGACTGCTCCATCCATTCAGCCATCCATCATTCATCCCGCCATTCATGTATCTATCCATCTCTATATCGATAATCTATCATGCCCAATTACTTGACAGAATTTTTCAGCAATTTTATTATTAAAACTTTACTGATTGTTTTCTCATAAGCATACTACTCACATAGTTCAACATTACTGAAAAAACTATGGGCTGTTATGAGTTGTTCTGCCTTATTTACAACACACTAGGATATTAATATAAACTTTGCTATTTGCTCCAAGTATATATTATGACTAATTATTTGGAAAAATAATATTTCACTTTAGACCCCACTTGTAATTCAGAATTTCATGTTCACAAAATACCCATGATATTGCCTTGTGATACACCCTTAAAATACTTTCTTAACATTCCCGTATGTTTCTACATGAAATTTTACTGTGAAGAGAGCCAAAATTCAACAAAAATCTCAAAAACAAATATGCTGCCATGATGTTATTGAGATACAAATTTAAAGTCTGAATTCCAGTAACAAAAAAATGCTTATTGGAAAATGTTTTCATGCATTTTATCTGAGCACACCCAACTTTCACTTCCAATTCAAGCAGTTTCGTTTACAGGTGTGCAGAATTCATTAAAATAAGCAAAACATATGTTTATTATCAAAAAATTGAAGACACAGTTTTTCAGTACAATTAATTATCTAATCCTCCAGTGATGACTTTCAGGATGACACTTCCATCTGGTGGTCCAAAGCTACATGACAAATTCTGTCATCAACAAAAGCAGAATAAAGTACACTCTCTTTATTTTAAATTTGGTAATACTCTGATACAAATAGATACAATTTATAATCTGTAGAATGTTAAAAATGTTATATTTTAATGGCAAGAAATAACTATATCACCTTTAAATAATAATGATGCCATGAAATGTAAGCCATAAAATGCATTTAAAAATAGATTAAGTGGAATTTTCTCCTACTATTGATTTTGAGGATTAGACTAACACCCGCCTTGTAGTTATCAGGAATGCTACAGATTTTGCTACCTGTATCTTCTGTTTTAAGCATGTGACTTGATTTGTGTTCTATTAGACTCCATAGAAGACTGCATTATTACACATGTATATATTTCAACTACTGCATAAGTTTTCATTTAAATTAAACACATAGGTTTTCATTTAAATTGTTCAATTAAAGATAGGCTTTGTGGTTTTATAGCACTATTTCAACTATGACTTTCGTTGCCACTCATCTCAAATAATTTTAGCCAATATTTCCTTAAATTATTTGTTTTCATTTGTTATCATACCTGCTATTAATTAGATAATCATGGGTTACCAAGTTTTATTATTTTGAAAAAATCCTTCTGGAATTTTTCAGGTAGTGTAATAGGAAGGCAGGGGGCAAGAAGAATGTTTAACAGTCATTCATATCTTAGCATGAATTAGTTTAATTAGGTTCATGAGTAGTGTTAGTATGGAACTAGATAGACATTAACTCATATTCTAGCAGGGCTGGTAATAATGAGTTAACATTTATTGACTGCCTATAGAGTTCCAGGCACTGTGTTAATGCCTAGACATACAAATATTACCTCCTGTAGTCTTCACCTTCATGTTAATGAGACTATTAGATCTGGGTGAAGGTAGAAGAGAGGATGATATGGGACTGGATGTTGTTACTATGGGCCATCTAGTGAGCCATACATATGAGGACTCAAGCTTTTCTCTGCTACTGTTTGCCCCTGTGACCCAGGAAATGTACATACTGCCATAGAAGTTTGGTATCTGCATTGGTAAAATGGGAATGAAAATATCTGTCCTGCAGAGTTTCAGGGAGGATTAAACAAACATATAATGGGTGCTTAATCATGGTAGGTATTATTACCTGAATGTAGATAAGGACAGGTTGACGGCAAAGATGTCTATTTAAATATGATAAATGCAATTAAAATGTTTATGAACAAATTGGCAATATAAGAAAAAACCTAATTGTTTTATTTCTTGTTGTAGCCAGTGAATATGTTTTCAAGTAAGAAAAATATGATTTAAGATATATCTATTACAAGTAAGTTTATCCATCTAACAATCTAACGTATGATTATTCATTTTATTTCTTGTTTTCAGTAGAATCCTTCTCTCCTTTTATTATTAGCCAAGCTCATCTGGCTCTTGATAGATATAATCTCCTAACATGATGCAGAACAACATGAATTACCTACAAGAAGGTAGTGCTTTCTTATTAGCAATACATGTTTATGTTAATAGTTGTGGATTACCTTTTATTGTCTAAGCCAACAAAAACAGCTTTTTAAAAATCACAGTTTGTTACACTGATTGTTGAAATTAAGAAAATGCTGCTTTCATCAAGATATTTTGCCCATATTATGGAAAACAATAATAAAAATCTCTCCTTTCCTTCAGACTGCTATGTAAGGAATCAAATTATTGTTAACATCTCTAACAATGATGAGCAGACAAAGCACGTATGTAATGATTGTGTAACTTTCAGAAGTCGAAAAAGTTATTAGAACATTTAAAAAATGTCCTTCTTGATGCTAAGTACGATTGTTTTGGAGGGAAAGACAAGAATGATACGACGTGGAACTGATAATTTTGAATATTAATGTTTGCACCACAATTGAGTTAAAACAGTTAAAAGGTAGCCCCACTCCCAACCCCCAATGTGTCTGTGGTCTTCTAGGTAAGAGACAATAATGGCAATAAATTTGCTTAGTGGAAATGTTTTAAAAATACATTTTAGGATAAATTTTCACAAAAATCATTTTGAAAAAAGCCACAGAATTTTAAAAAATGTTTAACAACACTATTAATGTTGAAATACATGGCTATTAAGACAGCAAGGTTTTTTTGTTGTTGTTTTTTTTGTTTTTTTGTTTTTTGAGATGGAGTTTTACTCTTTTTGCCCCGGCTGGAGTGCAATGGCGCGATCTCGACTCACTGCAACCTCTGCCTCCCAGGTTTAGGTTCAAGTGATTCTCCTGCCTCAGCCTCCTGAGTAGCTGGGATTACAGGGATGGGCCACCATGCCCAGCTAATTTTGTATTTTTAGTAGAGACGGGGCTTCTCCATGTTTGTCAGGCTGGTCTCAAACTCCCGACCTCAGGTGATCTGCTTGCCTCGGTCTCCCAAAGTGCTGGGATTACTGGCATGAGCCACAGCGCCCAGTCTAGCAAACCATTTTTAATGTAAGACGAAACCTTATTTTTCTCAGTGTAGTATGTTAGTGTGTCTATAGTGAATATCTGGCTAGAAGACTGTCAGAATGCCATATAATATAATGTTTAGTCCCAATTCTTTGAGAGAACTATTTCATTAATTTTAATTCTGCTATTTTAAATACAACTATTTGATATAAACTTTTAAAGAGTTGGAAAGGAGTTATCTGACATTAAGTAAAAGTTAACAGTTTTGAGAATGTTATTGCATAGAAAAATATGAATTTCTAATTCTACTAAGCTTTTGGAAAATTTAAAAATATGCCTTTCAAAGACGGCACTAGATTTAAATTTAAATATAATTCATAAAATATTTTATTTATGTGTGTTAATATTAAATTTCAATAGTATTCTACACTAGCATAGTGCCTTACACACAGTAGACACTGTAAATGTTTAAATGTAATTCAGTTATTTTTCCTCAGTGCTCTGTTGCTTTGCAAATACCTTGAATAGCTTGCAATTTGTCTCTTTTGTTAATTATATAATTTTAATCCATAAAATAAGTTGAACTTTTCTACACATTTATTGGACTAGATTTTTTGCTCACTTTGTCATTTAGTATCCACTTTGACATAAATAGGAATTCTGCTTACTTAGGAGATGGCTTGTCATAAAAAGGGAAGGAAAATCTGATCTCTCGTGCTAAAATAAAGGATAGATTCCACTGAATGTATTCCTAAATAAATTATTCATTTCAGGACGATACTATGTATTTTCATTCTAAAATGTTTTATCTAATCCTCAATTCTGAGGTCCTTCAAAATCTGTCTTGATAATGTTTATTCATATATTCATTTATATGTATGTATATAATATGGAAGACGAAATTTATATTACCATGAAATTTAAATCTAAGAAATTATGCCTTACAAAGTGATTAGAATTTTTGAGACAAGTTGGAAGTTCTAATTTCCTGGATAATAGCTGACTTATTCTTAGAAGGAAAATAAAGCAATATATATTTGCATCCCATCTAATATAGAATTATGGCCTCATTTTCTATTTTTCCATGTTTTCTCCATCAAAACAAAAAGCACTCCTATATAAATCCTGGAGGGTGGACCTCAGTGGTTTCTAGCATGTGCTGCATATTATAAGGCATAAAACATAAGCTTTTATCTGAAATCTGAATCTCCTGCTTAGTAGCTATCTGACCCTGGATGATTTCTTAACCATCCTGTAGGATGGGGATAATAATATCTAACTCACGGTTTTGGGTTTTGTGATTAATATTAAATACAATAATTCATGAAAAGTATTTAACCTAGTGCCTGGCATGTAAATGGTAACTCATTATTTTTATTTGTCAATGACTCTAAAGATAAAAGTTTAAAAAGATCAGATGCAGAAATACAAAACATAGAAACAAAACCCTTAAAATACTGCCAGCTCAAAGAAGAGTGCCCACTTAACATATTTGAAACAAATTTTTTTTTGTCTAAAAATCTAAATACTTGACTTGTCAAAACTGCAAATATATGGTAGATATGCTCTCAGATGTATATTAGTCTTACTGATATGTATTATTTTGAAAATATTATTTCCATAACAATTCTATTTTTCAATTAAAGTAATTTTAACAGTTAATATAAATGTACTCATATTAAAGACATGCATATATTATGCAGAAATAAACACATACACACATATCTTACCACTATTTGGAACCTGAGAAAAAGACCTGAAGAAAACAGAATGAATGATGTTTGCCACACTTGTGCTGTTAGTGAGCACAGGTATGAAAACAAGGAAAATGCTGCTGTGGCCGAAGTCATCAGGACAAAACATCTATATGTCTTTTTCCTTCAAATCTACATACATACATACATTTATACTTTCATTTATGATACACACCTATGTATATTTATACATGTCTACACATCAGAACTCCTTTTTAAAATTAAATGTACTTTAAGAGCAAGATCATTTCCATTTTCTAATGCTCAGGTATGCTAGCATTCACATTCAATGCTTCATCTTAAATGAAATAAGGAAAAGATACAAGCAAAGTACGATTCATGAGCAATTGGTTACTTAAACATATAATCTAAAAATAAATACAAGTAGGGTTGGAGTTTTGTTGCTGTGTTTTGTATCTCTACAATTAATCTTTTTAAATACTTTTTTCTTTAGAAAAAAATGAATGCAGTTGACAAATGAAAACAATAAGACTATCATTTATTTGCCAGCTAGAGTCAGTGGCTGAAAGAATATACTTTTGACATTTAAGATTATTATAAAAAGAGAGGTGTGGTTAGAAGCTGAACATTTCCCTTTCAAAACATAGAAATTACTATACACCTAAAAATCTAATATCAGAGAAAAGCCAAACCAAAACAACAACAACGACATCTTGCACAATTAAAGTATATGTCAGAATTTTTTTAAAAAAAACATGCTTGAAATAAATTTATCTTCCTTCTCTACTTCTGTTTTAACTTTGAGAACACAGAAAAAGCAAGGGCAAATATTAGATTTGACATCTATTTACCAAACAATTGTATTTTCACTAAAGTAAACATATTTGAATAAAGCAAGCTAAATTAAAATAGCTAAAAGATATCAGGTTAACAATGTAAATAATTACACAATGAAATGAATTTTTAAAAATTCAGGTTACTGTCATTTACAGCTAAGACCGCTAACAAGTTGTAAAGGAACAAGTGCACTTTCCACAGTTCTGATACACTTAGAAAACAAATGCTGACATCTGATAAGTGGTTTTCAAAATCTATTTTGTTTGTTCATTCTTTTAAAATATATGACTGCAGAATTACTATAAAAACATACATTCTCCATAAAAACGTGCAAAACCAGGAACATTTAAATTAATACTAATGAGATAAACTATCTGCCTATTTCTGTTCACAACAGCTGCACATATTTTAAATGGCTCAATTAAAGTTTATTCAGACTAGATAATTGATCCAATGTGGAGAGTGATGTCAGCATTAGATATTTTATAAAATAAAATTTAAAATGAAACAAAAATTATTCTGGGAATATTTTCTTGAGGAATAAAAAGGGCAATTCAAAAACATTAGAAAATACACCTAACTTTTCATAATATAAATGATGTTTTTCTCAATTAGGAAATATTATACATCTATTTATTTATATTCTTTCCTTTCCATTTTCAGGTTTTAAGAATGACTCATTTCTTCAGTCATTTAAGAATGACTAATTTACTTTTAATCCCCATCTGTTAGCATATTTAACTTTGTACGGGTTACTTCATGTAGTTTTCAAACTCAAATTTGCTGTTTTGCCAAAAACAGATGTATTTAGTCCCTTGTGACAGAACTGAACCGGAGTGTGGATTTATTGAAAGCGAAATCTACAAAGCAAATATAGACAGGTGAGAGATGACATGCAGAAATATATAAAGAACATTATACATATATATCTCAGCAATGAGGTAAATTCAGAACATTGCAGTTTGTTTTACATGAACAATTTACATTTTATATATAAAATCTGAGATTTTTCTACATTATGAATATATAATAGAAAATATGTGATAGAATTATGTTGAATTTTTTAGCCACAATATCTGAAATATAGCAATAAAGCTGAAGAAATAATTTCAAATATGGAGAAAGATTTTGATTTATTGTATATTGTTATTAATTTAATCTTATTCTAAGGGCAAATGATGAAAAAAAATCCACACGTGTGTGTCTGTGTGTGTGTGGGTGTGTATGTGTGAGAGAGAGAGGAGTTTGGTATGAAGTTAATTCATTATGAATTGTACGTGTTTTCTATGATAGCCTAGAAACTCCACTACCACACCAGAAAGAGGACGTAGAAAGAATTTGCAACAGTCTTTTTAATTTAAGGAGTCAGTAATCTACTTAACTTAGCTGCCAAAAGCTGAATGCCTCTTTGGTTTTCCTGGACAGGATCCTACTATTCTTTCCTTATCATCTTTCATTTTGATCCACTGAGGGTTATTGGTGGTTAGAGTGTACATCTCCCTGGGATGTGCCCCTCACTGCCAGTGCACAGACCAGCCACTGACAATTGTCAGCCTATGTGACATATGAATAGAACTTGAGCCACATCTCTCTCCATACTCCTCCTTTCTTTCTAGCTATGCATCAGGTTTCTGAGCTTGCAATTGCAGGGGTGCTAATCCACAGAACTGAGTGAAACTCCTTTGTCAACCTTGGATGCCTTGGCAACTACAAAGAGGAGTCACCAACATTTTTCATATTGTTTCCTAAAAAAAAAAAAAAAAAAAAAAAAGACAAGAATAAAATGGAAATAATATAAGGCTATCTCCTGAAAAAAAAAAAGTGCAAGTCGAAGGGGGTGTGCAGATACACTCTCAACAATATGTTATATTTTACTCTTATAGTAAATTTTCAAAGCATTGTTAAACATGCACTAAAATCACTCAGATTTTTTTGCATGCTTAATAATTCCTAACTAAACAGTTCTAAAAAATGACACATATATTTTTCTTTCATGAAGTTCTAATTTCCAAAAAAGAAAAAAAGAAAAAAAATCTGAGGAAGATGTGTCATGCTTTTTAAATTATAAAGAAGAAATCATAATATATGAGATAACTATAATAAAAAGAAAACCACTTTGTATCTAATGCTAAGTGCATTTCTAGATCAGGTGTGCAAAAAGCTAACTTAATTAGCACAGTATGAATTAAAGAGAAAAAGTTAAAATAAGAACAGATATTTTTGGCCATGTTTTTATGTAAAGGAAGAAAAACATGTAGTTCAGATCACCCTGTCTCTAAAGGATTATTATAATACCATCTTTGTCATTGTCCTTTGCTGCAAACATAGTCTACATTTAATCTACACCAAAATTAATTTTATCCCGTATGTATTCATAGAGCATTTATTGCCACACGAAATTTAATTTTGATGGAAATTATGAAAGGTATGATTCATTATGCATATATCTATGAATATACACCTATATGTACATACATGTAGTTCATTATTCTTGACTGTGAGGGCTTATGACTATTGACGTTGTCAATTTTTATCTCATTACTCATCGCTGCTTACTGTGGGTGCTAATAGTATATTTCCATGGGGTTTGTGTGTGCTGTAATGTAAATTCTGACATTGCCAGCGTCAGTCACTAATCTACCTCATTCAGTTCATGTCAAGATGATACATCACAATGCTCAACAACCGTCATCTCAGCTTTAAATAGATCTACATTTTCTCAACTTTACAATTAATTTTTTTATTTATAATCTGGTTACTTTTTAAAAAAATATGAATAACTCATTCTAATATATTCAAAGCAATTGCTGATTTAAAATATTGCCTCTGAAAATTAAGCAAAAAGAATAATAGTTTTAAATTAATAATAAAATAACATTATAGAAAGAACATTGATTAAAATTTGCATTTTAAAATATTTGTATCAGTTATATAGACTTCTAAATTTTACTTTAAGTGCATTTTTAAAGGATTATTTTTCAATGTTTAAAAATATGTAAGTTAATTATGGTGTCACTATTTCAACCCAAACCTTTCCAGAGTTATACTGCCCGAGTATTTGGACACACTTTAGACTTTTTGCCATGCATTTTTCCTGCTGTTTTTTATTTATTTTTTCTCTGTGCTCTCCTTCATCTCCATTGTTAATATTTTTTTATTTTTAATTATCTTTTCTATACCTTTTCCTGGTGCCTCTTCCTATGGCCTTTTTTTCTGTATTTTATTCTCCTGAGTTACATTTTCAATTGACCTTACAATGAAAATTATTTTAAATTGATTCAATTAAGTCATTTGCCTCTTTTTCTTCTTCAGCCCAGAAAATGGAGACTCCTACACTAGAATGGTTTTGAGAAGGGATTTGAGAAGCATGTCAGGAAGTCTCCTCTCTCCCTTTGCTTTGTCTGGATATAAACATCTCTGTGTCCTTTTAAATTTCATTCTTCTGACCTACTCAACCTTTCATATTGTTCCTTTTATTCCTATTATTCCAAATGTTATAACTATCTCCTATATCTATCGAAACATTTTCAAAGGTCACTGAATTCCAATTTAAAAAATTATTCTGAATACGCATTATGGCAATTCCATAAAATTAAAACAAAAATTTAGAAAAATATTTGAATAGCAAAATAACTGAACTGTTTTGATAACTCTATTATGATAGTTCACTATTTGAAAATAAGCTATTTTGAATAAGATGAAAGCAATTGCTAAAATTAGTTAAGACATCCACAGAAAAAAAGTAACTGACCTTACTTTTGGAAGACCATCTAAACTACTTTCAGTTGACCCTTCAACAACATGAGTTTGAACTGCGTGGGTTCACTTACGTGTTGATTGTTTTTCAAGCAAATTGATCAGGATAAGAAACCTGTGTGTATACGGAGGGCCGACTTTTACTATGTGTGAGTTCCACAGGGTGGACTGCAGGACTTGAGGATGCCCAGATTTGGGCATACTCAGGGGTCCTGGAGCCAATTCCCCGCGTATACCGAAGGACAACTTTATACAAGAAGCTACATGAAGATGCTGAGGTCACCAGGACAATATGAGGGCAGATTCTAAACAGCCAGCTACAGAGGAAGAATATTGTAACCTTTCATCTCCAAAGGAAATTTATAAAAATGTTCTCCTAAAATGAGTACACTAATAATATACTCAATTACACTGAGTCTCAAAAATAGAAAAAAAAAAAAAATTGAAACGGAGTCTCTGTTACCCAGACTGGAGTGCTGTGGCGCGATCTCGGCTCACTGCAATCTCTGCCTCCCGGGTTCCCGCTATTCTCCTGCCTCAGTCTCCAGGGTAGCTGGGATTACAGGCACGTGCCACTACGCCCGGCTAAGTTTTGTAATATACTCAATTTTCAAATTCATGTTTAGTATAATTGTGGATATATATGCAAACACCTACATACAAAAGCCTTCTTAACTTCTTTTTGTCGCTAGTCTTCTCCACTACAGAAATGCATCTTCCCAGCATGCAGCTTGAGTTACATCACTCATGTACAGTACTCCTAAACCTTCAACAGTTCCCTCCATGCCTGTCAACTAAAATTCATTTAAAAAATACGTTCCAGCCGGGCGTGGTGGCGCGTGCCTGTAACCCCAGCCACTAGGGAGGCTGACGCACGAGAATCGCTTGAACCTGGGAGGCGGAGGTTGCAATGAGCTGAGATCGTGTCACTGCACTCCAGCCTGGGCAACAGAACAATACCCTGTCCCCTACCCCCCAAAAAAATGCCTTCCATAGTCTATTTTTCTTAGCTAATACACCAGTGGAGTCAGGTACATATCCTTTGACTCCAGCAAAACAGAACTTACGGTTCTTTGCCATTGTCCCTACTGGGTCCACCGCTTTACATGTTAGCTCTTCTCTCAACTTGGGTGTGTCCAAACTCAGTCTCTTCATAAAGAATCAACTTCTTTAAAACTTGGATTTCAACCAACTAGAAGTAATATTTTCTTCCCCTGAACTTTAATAACACATTTATTGTGCAATTTTTCCATTTGTGTGGTTTTTTTTTTTTTTTTTTGGTACATTTAATTTTCACTCAGAGTCTAGATGACACTCTCAGTTGCCTAAGTAAAAAGAGCCTCTTACCCGATTGATCCCAGTATTCATTTAGTTTCATTCTTCTGCATATGGATATCCAGTTTACTCAGCATCGTTTATTGAAGATACTATATTTTTCCTACTGAGTGTTCCTGGTGCCCTTGTCAAAAATCAGTATCACTGACTATAGGTACATTTATTAATTTCTGGATTCTGTATTTTGTTCTATTGGTCTGTGCATCTATTTTTACATCAGTGCCATGCTATTTTGGTTTCTTCACCTTTATAGTATATTTTGAAATCTGGTAGTGTGATATCTCCAGCTTCATTCTTTTTGTTTAGAATTGCTTTGGCTATTTGGGATCTTTTATAGTTCCATACACATTTAGTTTTCTGTTTTTTTTTCTATTTCTCTAAAGAATGTGTTTTAATTGGGATTGGTGTTTTAATAGGGATTGCATTCCATCTGTAGACTGCTTTGGGCAGTATGGTCATTTTAACAAAATTCTTCTGATCCAGGATCATGGGATGTCTTTTCATTTGTTTGTATCCTCTTCAATTTCTTTTATCCATTTCTTGTAGTGTTTCTTGTAGAGGTCTTTCACATCCTTGGTTAAATTTATTTCTAGGTATTTTATCTCCTTTGTAGCTGTTTTAAATGTGATTGCCTTCTTGGCTATTTTTTCTTTCAGGTAGCTTGTTGTTTGTCCCTGCAGACTTTTAATACAGGCACTGATTTGTTGCCTTAGTCCTGCTGGTGGTACAAAGTCTGGGATATTTGTAGGATAAACAAAACCATATTAGGTGTGAGGTGCAGTACTGAGAGAAAATAAACAAAGTCTTTTTTTTTTTTTTTCCAAGGCATGGTTAGGTGTAAAAAAGACTTCGGGTGGGCAGAGTTGGGGGATTAGATACTTCAGTGCTCTTGCCACTCTCTGTAGTATAATGATGGACTCTGAAGAATGGCACTTCTGGCTTTTCTAATGTTGGTTTACCATCCTGATTCTTATTTCCTATATGTTGACCTGAGTGCTTCTTTTCCGCTTTGGTTTTACCTTTGATTTATCAAACCTGACCCTACTTACCTGATGAAGTCTGACTATTCCAATTGGTACAAAAAAGTCCAGATACTACTGTTGTCCATATTTATAGTCAGACCATGGTCTGTTTTTCCACAAGCAGTGCAAAGCTCATAGATTGGAGCAACACTTTGCCTTGTATTCCACATCACAAACTCCCCACCTTTCCTACATTATAAAGACTTTCTTTTCTTTTGGAATAGAGACAATTTGATGGCATGCTTTTCCCTTGCCCCAGCACTTTTAGAACTATGTTTTAGAACAATGTTTTAAGCCTAGCGGAATTCACATTTAAACTACAATAATTGTGTGCACACAAATAATGTTGCTGTGGATGGAGTTATACTATGGTCATAATTTGTCCTGAAAAGTATCAAATTAATTAGAACTTTCCCTGTTTATCTGGATTGTTAGCTAATGTTTCTATAATGGCTTTAATTGATGCTTTCCCCATATATATTATGTTTTTGGTTCTTAAGTTCTAAGCATGAGGAAGGAATCATGTCCCCTTTCCTCTATCACCTCTTCCATAAGGAACACTTAAGGAACCTGCAATGTGATCACTACCTCCTGGATCTCCTTTTTTTGTTATGTTCTAATACATGCATTACAAAAAAAAAAAGGCATCTAAGTAACAATTATGTCTATCTCCACTTTATGAATGCAAAAGTGAGACATGGGACTGAGGACCATTTATGGAATTGGTTAAACAATTTTGAAAAAAGCTTCTTAGATGGAGACACAGAAAACAGCATAACTTTATTTCAATTGCCATTGTATATACATGGAGAGACTGACATTCAAATAGGCACTTCTATTTCACTAATTCAGATGTGCCAGGTTGTAATCATGGACATAACTACTACATGGTTCTTTGTCCTTTTATTTTTTATTTTTTGACAAAAATTGCAAGAAAAATGCCTTACTGTTAAGGGTAGCTTATAATGTAAGAAAATACCTTTTTAAAAAGGAATTGCCAATAAAAATTTTTAAGAATAAGGGACAACAGAATTTATGTAGTGGATATTGAAATAGTAATGTAAACTAAAAATAAATTTTCTTTTTAAAATACCCTCTGGGACTAGGTGATAATTACCCCAATCCATTTTCCCATGACCTCTTAAAAGAGGGGGTTGTAACACTTGAAATATTCACTCCCAAATGTTTAATTCATATACTGAGCGACATGCTATTGATAAATGTTCTTCTAACCACGTCTGGTGATCAGGCATAGAAGGAACCTACACGATGGCGTATCGACTGTGTTCCTCAATGCGGAACCTGATCTTGGTGCCTCTAAAGAATTTCTAACTTTGGGCTGCAATAATAAATTTGATATTTTATTTCTCTCTTAGACTACTATACAGTATTTGTATGATATTGAGTACTTAGTGCAACTTTCCCCACTGGTTAGATTTTAGACATGGATCAAGTGATGTTTTTATGTAGTTGATATTAAAATTATATAAATATTATACACTATTAGAGCATACCACTATTGTCATATTTCACCAATCATTAAGAAAAACAATCAGAAGAGATTAGGTTGCCATTATCAGGGATCCACTGTTAGCCATGAATTTATAATGAACCTATGCCTCTTGTATTATAATCAATTTTATCTATGAATTTAAGTGTAGAACCAAGACAACATAGATAATTCATAGCAAAAAATCTAGTTATGGCTGAGGTATTAATATAACCATGGAAAAACAACATAAAAACCCTGATAACTGTTATGGTGCCTGACTCCTTTGTTCTTTTGTATTCCTAACTATAGTTAGCCATCATACTCATAGGTCAATGTACAAAGGCAGGCTTTAACACAAACATTTGGTGCATCCATGTCTGGTGCTCAGTAAAAAGCACCTGATAAGAAATTTCTAGATGAATTTCACAATTGTGAAGACTCTAGAGCAAGAAGAAAAAACTCTGAATAAATTGGTGAAAACTTAACCAAAATTATAATTTGTAAAAGTATCCTTTGTAAAAGCGTTTACCCTCCCTGAAGGTTTTGAAATATTATTTGAGTTATATGTTTATGTATAATTTTAATTAAGATTTTAAAAGAATTTTTCTGATGTATTCTTGAATAAAACAGAATCCCTAATACTTGGAATATAGCTTGTGCTGATCATTGTAACTCATTACTTTGGTGAATGAAGCACTCTAATAACAGTGTTAGGGTTTCAATGTACAACCAATTCAGCAAAACGTTTCACAGGCAACTCTAACAAGACTGCACAGTGAAGATGTACGTTTATCCTTTATTTAGAATGACAAAATCTTAAACATATCTTTCAATACTGTCTTTTTTTTTTCACACAGATACACTATATATCAGTAATCTGGACACCAAGTTATTTACAGCTATTATTTAGTACCATAATAAGTAGTAATTTAAATACAAGGTAAAATCACCACATTGTCTTGTTTACTACTGATGTTAATTTTAAGCTGACGTTCGATGCTCCCAAAAAAGGCAGGCTATGATTTGTTATCATTAAACTGTCAACTCTGCCTTGAGTTGGAAAAAGATTCACACTACACTTTTTACAGCGTATCACTTTATTTTCTATTCGTCAAAAAAAAAAAAAAAATCCAGAATCATTTTAATTGTGTCTGTGCTATTTTTCTATTAACTGTTTCATGCATTTTTCCTGGCCTTTTAATTGCAGTTTAATAGTGGTCATTAACACATTAAGGGGTGTTAGAAGAACATTTGAAGTCCTCTTGACTTCTACCAAAGTTGACACTTCAATGCTAGAGTAATTTCAGCTATTCATTTATTTAATAGTGACCTATGCAAATGTGGAACCATGTCATTTTACAAATTGACTGTAATAATTAACTAGAAAGGCAGAGTAAAATGAAACAGGTTATAATTAGAATATAACTGCTACAGTATTACGTCAGCTAGAATAAAATAATCTCAAATGATTAAATTGGTTTCAATTATTAAGAATCAGTTTAATGTACCCACTGTTCTGATTTTTACATTTCTCTTTTTTGTGTGCATTAGATGTCACCTCATGCAATTTATGTATTTTATTCATCTTGGTAAAACAGGCATTACAGAAGTTTAATTAAGTAGTAAAAGACTTCACATTATTCTGCTGAATTCTAAATTAGTTGTAGAAACTAGTCAGAGTGCATGCTACATACTATGCAGGATCATTTCAATTAACTGTATCTATTATGCCACCCAACATTCCCCTTACACAGTAAATATATGTTACATGTCACTAGCCATCAGAGTATGTATTTTAACCACATAATTATCACAACTTTCCCAACTGGTTCTTGGATGCATCATGTTCATCTATATCACTATTTTTTAACACGGTAACTGAGCCATCTTTCCAAAACCCCAAGAATTCTCTACATTCATGACTCATAGACACTTGGAGGCAGGGCTGGCTTCATGGTGTGTGACACATGCAATAGAATAGAGACCCCCACTCAGAAGGGCTTTGCACTAGGTTTTATCTTCTGCTCTTGCTGCACTCTTACAATTCTTAAAATTGTTGAATAAGAAACCCTGCATTTTCATTTTACACTGGGTCCTACAAATTATGCAACCACTTCTGCCCAAGAAATCTAGTAGAGATACCTAATGACTTACTCCTTTTTGATCAAATATTAAACAATTTACTAATCATTTACTTGATTGTTAGAGATTAACTCTCCCTGAAGTTTAACTCAGAACATTTTCCTAAGAGGGCAGTGTGGATAAAGAGGGCATCTGTCTAGCCAGTTAAAATTGGCCAAGAACCTTGGCAATCAGTGGAGCCCACATAATCACAGCCGGATCATTTTCTTGTACATACTTATGTTTTAATCAGCATCTTCATATCCCAGTATTGGTTGACTTACTCATTTCTTAGCAAAACAAGAAGGCTCTGTAACAATAGTGCTAAAGTCAAAAGAGTATTTGAAATATGTTCAGATCATATGACTACCTGTGTCACGGTTGAGAAAAACTGGTTTCTAGCCAATACATATCTCTAATTTCTGAAATATCATCTTCTCATAAGAATCTAAGGTGATATCTGAGTAGTTATAAATCCAATTGACAAAGAGAAACCCTGGAAGCCTCAACATTTGGTTATTCTTGTCTCAAAATCTGAATTTTTATATATACCTAAATATTTTTTCTATGAGGGTATGTTTTGATATCATGTTTCTCTCTTCTGTTACATCTTCATTTATTCTAGTTTATTCTGACAGCTTTAACACTTTGATCAGTAATTCTGGAAGTGCAATCAAGGAACTTCACGTCTCATGATCAACTAGAGTACTAATTAAAAATGTAAATCACGGCTGGGCGTGGTGGTTCACCCCTGTAATCCCAGCACTTTGGGAGGCCGAGGCAGGCAGATCATGAGGTCAAGAGATCGAGACCATCCTGGCCAACATGGTGAAACCCCATCTCCACTAAAAATACAAAAATTAGCTGGGCGTGGTGGCATGCACCTGTAGTCCCAGCTACTTGGGAGGCTGAGGCAGGAGAATCACTTGAACCCAGGAGGGGGAGGTTGCAGTGAGCTGGAATTGTACCACTGTACTCCATGCACTCCAGCCTGGCAACAGAATGAGATTCCATTGCCAAAAAAAAAAAAAAAAAAAAAAAAGCAAATCACTACTAATCACTACTAAATCAAAGTATTATTAATTCCTTCACTTTTTCGTAAGTTTTTTTTGTTGTTGTTAGTTTAGGAGTTTCTTACTGACCCATAACCTGGCGGGATAGTTAGCATGCACATCTGGCTTCTGTGCCATGAGGAACTCTCGTTACAACACCAAGACAGAGATTGACAAACATAAAGGCAAAGTCCTTTTACCTTTTCTAATACAGTAGTTCTCCATTCCATGCTGGTGTCCAAGGATATCTCCAATAGTTAGAACTGATAGTCTGTAATCTTCCCATCCATGTTAGAATAAATAAGACTTTCAGCCCATTTTAAAGGTGAATAAAGTGAGATTTTAAAAAGTAGACGAAATCATACGGGTGATTTATATGAGTTTAGAGAACTATAAAGAAGCTATCCGAAAATGATAATCTGATATCTGGATATTCTGTGAAACAGTTTTAAGAACTAAGGGTGATACAGAACTAACTAAACATTCCAGAGATTAGGTGAAAATAAACATATATCTGTTGTACAGGTTTTTAAAAATTTATCCCCAAAGATTTTACACTTGATCTTAGCCAAAGTCCAAGAAGCAACTGTCCCCAAAGATTTTAATTTTGATTTATAAATTATAAATCTGGAGAAAACCTCAAACACAACCCGAAATCAAACTGATTCATGAAAACAGTGTCCTAAGAACTTAGATCCCATCGTCAAATAAATTGACTTACTTTTACTATACTTGAAGACCAAAACATTTTCTATCATCTGCCACTATTGTAATTGGCCAATTCAATCAAATACATCAGTTCAATAATTTTTAACAGTAACCCTTCCCACCTTTTAACAATCATGAAAAAAATAACTTATCCAAACTGGTTTTATGACTGATTTAATTCTCCTTTTATCTGTTCAGGCTGAATACTGAGTCAAAAATACAATATACTCAGGGCATCATGAGGTCAAACTGGTAAAAAGAGAAAATACTTATTCTAAAAAGAATAGCAATAATTAATAAAAAAAATAGAATTTGAAAGAATGCCTTGAGCTTCAAAACCACTTCTATTTTTTCCAAATGGAATTAGAGTTCTTTATTATAATGTAATTGTAATTAATATTGTGCAGTTGTAATAATATAATTATTATTAATTACATTTTCTAAATGTAATTAAAATCCATTGCTTGGAACAAAGGCAATCACTGGATTACAATTATCTGTATTTCTAAAAGAAACAATTAATATGGCAGGTTTCTGTTACATAGTACAAATAACCAGATACTGTATGTCTTATAATTATTAATTCATATACCTGGAACAATAGTAAATACAGGTAATATATTCATATTTTATTCTAGAAGGCAATTTTTAAAAATCTGCTTTTAATATATTTGTAATTTAGTTTGTGATAAAAAATACTGTACATTTAGATTCATTTCTACATTTATGTGTGACATCTTGAATGACACATATTTAACTTTTCAGAACCATATATATCATAATATATCACAAACAGCATCATTAACATTTCAAATAGGGGTTACTTCTGTATTCATGAGTTAGAATTTAATAGTAGATTAAATATAATTGCATGTGCATACTCATAATAGTGTTACAGAGTTGTCAATTAAATGTTATTAACAGGAGGTTAAATTTTCTTTCTATGAGTTCAGAGACAACGTTGAGTTTCAAATTCCAAGGTTTACACTAGTATCACCCATATGATTTAGTCTACTTTTTAAAATCTTGCTTTAGTCAGCATTAAAATGGGCTGAAAGTCTCATTTATTCTAACATGGGTGGGAAGATTATGGACTATCTTCAAGATTAATATCAAATAGTAAAAGATTGTTACTTTGAATTGCTGACAGAACCCTTCATTTTTTTGTTTCCATAATAGCTGATATAAATAACTGACCCCCCCCCCCAAAAAAAAAAATGGGAAAGAAGGCAAACTAAAGAGCAGGCAGTCTTTTTTCGTAATCCTTTCTCTAGCTTTCACTGTGGCTGACTGTCTTATAATAATTCTCTATTCAGGTGTTAGCTCTTAATGAAGCTATTATTGTAGAAAATATATTCATATTGATGGAGGGCCAAAAAGCCTTCTCACTTCAGGTTTCTTTCTTTCTTTTTTTTTTTAAATTAAGATTTCCCATTAAGAACTAAAGAAAAAAGGTATCTTAAACAAATCTAACCTGACTAAAGCTTCAGTCTTGACATAATGCTGTGTACATGGAAAGGATCCAATAACCAAAACCTAAAAATAATTATTTAAAATCTTCCCTCTGTGTCTCCAAATGGCAAAGGGAAAAATGAATTGTTGACATTTGATAAAGGTATAGAAAATTTTCTCTCCTTGTTGCTTCCTCTATTAATTTACTTCACAGGTATGCCAACTGCTCTCAGAAACCTTTCTATCAACTGGGTGCGGTGCTCACGCCTGTAATCCCAGCCCTTTGGGAGGCTGAGGCAGACGGATCACGAGGTCTGGAGTTCGAGACCAGCCTGGCCAATATGGTGAAACCCTGTCTCTACAAAAAATACAAAAATTAGCCAGGCATGGTGGTGGGCTCCTGTAGTCCCAGCTACTTGGGAGGCTGAGGCAGAAGAATCGCTTGAACCTAGGAGGCAGAGGTTGCAGTAAGCTGAGATGGTGCCACTGCAGTTCAGCCTGGGTGACAGAGCAAGATTCTGTCAAAAGAGAGAGAGAGAGAGAGAGAGAGAGAGAGAGCAAGCTTTCTATCTCAAAGTTCTGACTGGCGCACCATCCAGCCCAATGTAGCTGTAACTGTATCTCCCTACCCACTCACTCTATTATGTAGATTATACAGATCAATTTCATCTTTACGGGTTACCCCCCATTCAGAGTCATTACATCACACAAATTCCCCACGACAAATAAAATCGAAAGAACTCACCCAGTCAAAGAAAACCGTATTTCTTGAAGGTGGTGGTAGTGGTGGTGGAGGCAGGGAGTGGTTAGTTGTGAATAACATGTAAATAAGTTCATCTGCATAAGAATTTTCCTGCTGGTTGGTAAATATTTTATAGCTCCACAAAAAGTGCCCCAGATAATTATTTCTCATCTTACTCTCTACTGCCTATTCCTCTGCTGATGCTTCATAAGTGAATTTGGCTTGTACTCTCGAAGCTCTTTTAGGAAAACCTGGACTTGAAAAGCAGACATGCTCCACCATATTTTCACCGGTCATGTGTGGAGGGAATGTTCATCAGTTAAGTACCCCATAGCTACCCATTGCCAGATGATGCAAAAGTGGCACTGTCACAAATTATCTAATGGGGTATTTGGATAATCTTGCTGGAGTCACTAAATTTGCAACTCTTTTATTGGGGAACACAAAACACAAGAGGCTGGGTGGCTGAACAATAATAATGATTTGCCTGTAACTGGCCAGTAATGGAGAGCAAATAGGTGTCTAATCTGTGCCTGAACTACTCTACTTGGGGTGGGGTTTTCTTGAAGAGAAATAAGGAACCCATTTGCTTCTATTCACCAGGTCCTTCTCTATGGGAATTTCAACTTCATAAGGCAAAAGTATAACTGCTTCAGTTCTGGTCTGGATTTCATTATTTTATCTTTAATTCATATTTTAGCTTCTTACTTTTCTCATGCTAAAGGAACTTTACAAATAACAAAGATTCAGGAATTCCTTCTGGCAATGAAGAAGTCTATGATTCTTCAAATAACTCCCTCAGAAACATGATCCAGAGAAAAAGGACACTTTATCATGCGTGCACAGCAACAGCAGTAGCTAGAGTATCGGCATTTATGCCAACTACCCAAGTTCCATTTTCCGGAGTAACCAAAAGAGAGCCAAATGACACCTGTACATGCAGTCGGGAGCATTACAGGGGAGAAATCCTGAGCTAGGAGAGCTCATATCTTTTTTGATGGGAAGTAAGTGTGTCTGATCTTGCCCCAGAGGGAGACGCTATTTTTAAAGGCAATGGACAGTAAACAAACCCGCCCTTTGCTCCAGAGAAAGATGCTATCTCTGTTTTCAAAGGTTGTTCATTTTACAAAAATTCTCGAAGAGATAGTCTGGAATAAAGGCAGACAGTGTCTCTATTCACAAGACATGCCCAAACACAAAAGCCCATGGGCGGTTGTCTCACAATCTGATTTTTCTCTTTTTTGATATATAAATATTGTTCCTACCTCTCCTCATTTTTCATACTTCTCAATTCCTTCACATTGTTATGTTTTCCTTGGCAGTATGGTTACTTTTGGCATTATGGTGTCTCTTCTTAAGAAAAACATGAAAATTACCATATTATATTAATTTTTCATAAAATAAAATGCTATGATTAAAAGTACATATGTGTATATATGACATATATACAGTATTATGTACATATCATCCACATAAAAATGAGCAACTAATTTATAATCATATTGCATTTTTTACATGGTGCAAAAAATGATTTATTCGGTATGCATGTTCTCCATCTATCAAGTTCCATGTAAAAACATTGCATGACTAGTAAAATGAAACTGAGATATTCCTCACAAAGAAATACTGAAAGTGTTATTCATACCATGGTAGTATTTTCTTATGAGTATGGTGAACAACAATGAGAAGCAATAAGAGCAAACCTAGTTTATATGGATATGCATTTCTAAATCAAGTTTATCAAGAACTTACTGATTAAAACAAAGATGTAGCTAGAGTTAATTTTGAATACATGCTTGTAATAGTATTACATATCTCCTGTTATGTAGTTGTGGCATTATGTTCCCTTGTGACGTGATTACAGAGGGAAGGTGGAAATGAAGAATGACAAAGGATATAATGTCATCTGAAAGGCCAAGAATGCTGTTGTCAAAGCTGAAGCTGAAACAGATCCTCTTTAAAGGGTCTCCTTTTCTCAGGTATAATTCTGATACTAATAGTGAATGGGATATAGCTGTATTTTGCCGGTTGAATAGTGAAGAAAGTCTTTGAACAGCAAAGACTCTAGGGTGGGTTGGATTTTGGTCCTGCATCCCTGCTAGTTCTTTTTGTTTCTAATTCATATTAATCTACTTAATTACCCAAGTAATTAAAATAATCATAATGTGGCAGATCCACATTTAGTTTTAAGTGATGAAATAAATAAAATGATTTATATTGTTACATTTTATAAACGAAACAAAATAATAGAAGAGGAAACATTTTAATTATAGCTAACACTCAATTAACTGGAATTTTTAAAAGCAAGTAACTCAGGTTTGCCGATCATCTTTTCTGAAGTAAACAAAAATTCTCATCTGCTTTTGTTGATCAGTTATGTCTAATTAAGAGCAGTTTTGATCACACTTTGGTAATGTTACCACAACCATCGTGGGTTTGAACGAAGATTTTCCTGGTTGTGTCAGTCATCCTCCCCTCACGGAAAGGCACAGAGAATTACTTTATTTAATAGGAGGAACATACTTGCATTTCAAAATACAATGACAAATGTTTATTGAATGTTCATCATGCTTTTTCTTTATGAGTATCTATAAGAAAATGTGAATAATGCTATTATATCAGTTCTAGTCAGCTAATGCAGATGGAAAGGGAAATACAGGGCCACAGAAGGAGCTTGAAAAGCACAGGCCTAAGCAACTTTGGCAAATGGACACACCCATATTCCCACCACCACAACCAAAGCATAGAATATTCCTATCACCCGGAAAATTTCTCTCATTCCCTTTTGCAGCCAATCACCCTCATCCAATCCCTGATTCCCAGCAGCCACTGATTTAATTTCTGTCACCATAGATTATTTTGCTTATTTTGGAATTTCATCTCGGGGAACCATACTCTATGCATTCTTTCATGTCTGGCTTCTTTTGATTAGCTTAGTTTGTTTTTTTGTTTGTTTGTTTAGACTCATCCAAGTTGTTAACTAGTGGCTAATCTTGTATTTTATTTATTTAAATAACTGAGTAATATCTCCTTATATGAATATATATTAATATGTCAACATTTAATAATGCATCCACCTTTTGATGGGTGCTTACATTGTTCACAATGTAGGGCAATTTAAACAAATATGCTATGAACACTTTTGTACATATCTTTTTGTGTGCTTAGGTTTTAGGTTTTATACTAAATAGCCAGGAATGGAATTCCTGAGTTATATAGTACATATACATTTAACTTTACAAGAAAGTGTCCAGGAGTTTTCCAAAGTTGCTCTATTATTTACACTGGGAGCTGCTACGTATGAGAGTTCTCACTGTTCTCCATCCTTGCCAAAACTTGAGGTTGTCAGGTCATTTTAATTTAGCCACTATAATGAGTGTGTAGGGCTATCTCAATGTGGTTTAATTTGCATTTCTCAGGTGACTAAATATGATGAACATCTTTCCATATGCTTATTGGACATTTGTATTCTTTTGTGAGCATCTGCTCAAACGTTTAGTCTACTTTTAAATAGTATATTTTTTAAAAATTATTGAGTTGTAAAGTATTTTTTAAATGTATATTCTGGACACAAACTCTCGGTCAGATATATGTATTAAAAATATACACTCCCAGACATTATGCTAAGTGAAATAAGCCAGGCACAGAAGGACAAATACTGCATGATGTCACGTGTAGAATCTAAAACAATTGAACTCAGAAGCAGAGAGTGAAATGGTGGTTATGGGAAGCCGGGGAAGTAGAGGGAATGGAGAGATGCTGATTAAAGGGTACAGAGTTTCACTTAGACAGGAGAAATAAAGTTTATTGAGATCTATTGCATGGCATGGGGACTGTAGTTAATAATAATGTACTGTATATTTCAGAA
Source organism: Macaca thibetana thibetana (assembly GCF_024542745.1). NCBI lineage: Eukaryota > Metazoa > Chordata > Mammalia > Primates > Cercopithecidae > Macaca > Macaca thibetana. Next base: position 43,542,901 of record NC_065580.1, read on the forward strand.
TTGCTAAGAAAGTACATTTCAAATGTTTTCACCACAAAAAAATGATAGGTATTTGAAGTGAGAGTTTGTTAATTAGCTTGACGGAATCAACTAATTGTATACACACATCATAACGTCACTATGGACCCCATAATATATGTAATTATAAACTGCCAATTCACAATGAGATATAAAGAATAAATACACTCTCCCAGTCTGTGGCTTGCCTTTCATTTTCTAAGACATTTTTGTGAAGAGCAGATTTTAAAAATTTTGTGAAGCTCAATTTACTAATTTTGTATGGTTAATACTTTTTATGTCCTTTATAAAATTATTTTCTACTCAAATATCCAAAGGTTTCTTCCATATTTATTCTAGAGTCTAATAGTTTTAATTTTTCTAGTTAGGTCTATAATTCATATCAAATTAATTTTTCATTTGATAAAAGGTAAGAGCTGATATATTTTTATTTATATATATTTATTTGCTTTATCAACATTTGTTTTAAAATATTCACTGAATCATTATTATTAATAATTATTATTGTTGTTATTATTATTACTTGAGACAGGGTCTCGCTCTGTCACCCAGACTGGAGTGCAGTGCTGTGAACACAGCTCTCTGCAGCCTTGACCTCCCAGGCTCATGAGATTCTTCCACCTCAGCCTCTTGAGACCACAGGCCTGAACCACTATGTCCAGCTAATATATATTTTTTAAAATTTTTTGTAGAGACAGAGTCTCCCTATGTTGCCCAGGCTGATCTCAAACTCCTGGGCTCCCACGTCGGCCTCCCAAAGTTCTGGGACTGCAGCAGTGAGCCATCACGCCTTGAATTGATTTGACAACTTTTTCAACAATCAGTTGATTGGATAAGTGTGGGTCTGTCTCTGAGCTATTTTTTTCGAATTGAACTACATGCTTATCCTAATCATTAACACACTATGTCAATTACTTTAACTCTAAGAAAAACTTTTTTTTTTTTTTCTATTTGAGGTTCTTTGCTTTTCCTAATAAATTTGAAATCAACTTTTCTAATACTACAAAAAAAAAAAAGACTACTGGAATTATGACTAGGATTGCATTGAACTTATAGAACAATTTGAGAAGAATTTCAATGCTAATTGTATTGAGTCTTTCAATTCATAAATATGATTTAACTATCTAGTAAGATCTTTAGTTTCTCTCAACAGTATGTTCTAACTGTAAATGTACAGGTCTTCTAAATATTTTGAAAAAATTACAATGAAATATTTTATGTCTTTAGTGCTATTGTAAATGATATTTTTGAGATTAATTTTTCAGTTGTTTATTTCTAGTATATAGAAATCCAATTGATTTCTATATTCATTTTGTATCCCATGACCTTGATAAATTTACTTTTGAGTTATGTTTTCTCCCCATAGATTATTTGGTCATAGAAATAAATCATCATATAATTTGTAAATTAAGGCAGTTTTGCTTATTCTTGTGAATATAGGTGCCTTATATATTTTTCTTGCCTTATTTAACTGGCAAGCCTCCCTAATACCATGATGAGGTAAGAGCAAGCATCCTTAACCTTGTGTCTGATATTAAGGGAGACACATTCTGTGTTTTACAATTAATTATAAAAGTAAATGTAGGTTTTCAATAGATGTTTTTCATTGAGTTTAAAGAGCTAATTTCTGTTTGTAGTATACTAAGTTTTTAATCAATGGATGTCAAATATTATCAAACATTTTTTATAATGATTAGATTATAGCTTTTCCTTTTTTGTTAATTTGGTGAATTCACTAATAGATATTTGAAGGAAAAACTAAGTTGCATGCTTGAAATTAATTCTATCAGGTCAGGATGTACATATTTTTTTCACCATTAGGCTGGATTCCATTAGCTATTATTTTGTTCAGGATTTATTGGTCTTTATTGTTTTTTCTCTTTTTGCTTTGGTTTGTGTTTTGTGTTTTGATCTGATTTTGCTATCAGGGTAATGCTGACTTCATAAACTGAGTTGAAAGGTGTTCACTTCCTACTTTTGTGAAAGATTTAGTTTAAAATTACTTAACTTCTTATTTAAATATCTAATAAAATGGAGCAGTAAAGTCTTCTGAGCTTTGCATTATTATATGACATATTTTAAATTGCAAATTTAATTTAACAGTTATAAAACTATTCCAATTTTTAAAGTCTTCCTATTTTAGTTTATACCTTAGAATTTGTCCAGTTTGTTGTTACCTAATTTCGTCATGTGAAATTGTTCATAATATTACTTATGTTTATGATTTCTGTAGTATCTATAGTGATATCTTCTATTACATTCTATTACATATTACATTCCTAATATGCATCATTTTTGTTTTCTCCTTTATTTTTAGTCTAGCTACATGTGTATCATTTTTATTGATTTTTATGGATCATTTAAAAGACGTACTGGATTAGTTGATGTTCTCTATTGTTTTCCTGTTTTTTATGTCCTTGAATTTCCACTGTTTATATTTATTTCTACTTTCTCTTATTTATCATGTGTTTACTTTTTTTCCTTGAGCTTCTTAATATAAAAGATTAACTCGTTGATTTTAAACATCTTTGTAAAAATAAGCATTTAAATTTATAAATTATCCTGTAAGTATTGCTTTACCTAATTCCCCAAAATTATTAATATTATTTTTTTCTTTAGTTTTAAATATTATCTTATTTTCTCAGGAATATTTAGAATTTTTTTAATTTAATAATTTGAAGATTTTCAAAAAATATTTCTATAACCTAATATCAGAATTGACCTGTTGGATTTACACTTTTGTTACACATACCATCTCTAGTACAATGTTAGAATGGACTAAAAAAGAATATGAATTTCAGGAAATGGAGATCATTGAAGGCTATCTTAGAAACTGGTTACAATAGGTGCATACATATTTAGTGTTATATCTTTTGGATGAACTAATGTTTTGTCCTTATATAGTATGCTTCTTTATCACTGAAAATATTTCTTTTTCTAAATTCTACTTTGATAGTAATATGGCTACTCTAGCTCTGTTATAATTAATGTTTTTATCTTACACATTTTTTCTTTTCATTTAATCTGTGTTTTTGCATTTAAATCATGTTTCTTATGGACATCATAAAATAGGGTCTTAATTTTTAATTCAGTTTGTTTAGACAATTTACATTTAATTTAATTATTCATGTGATTAAAGTTAAGTCTACAATGTTCTTGTTTTCTATTGGTATTCCTGCCTTCACACATTTTCTATATTTTTTCTTGCCTTCTTTATTACTGATAACGTTTCAGTATTTTATTTTATCTGCACTATTGTCTTTAACTTAGAGTCTATTTCCATATATAAAATACTACTGCACATATAATGCACAAGTCTTTGTAGTCCCCCATCCTCTATTTTATGCTATCATGTCATGCATTTTACTTCTCTATATATTACTAACAATTCCCTTTTAAAGGTAATTACCTTTTAAAGTAATTTAAAATTAGAAATATATATATATATATTTTTATATATTTCACATTTAACATTTCTGGTAGTCTCCATTCCCTCTGTGTGGATTCAAGTTTCTGTTTGGATAATTTTCCTTCAGTGTCAAGAACTTATTTTATCTTGTTGTTGTGGTTGTGTATGTCTACTAAAAGTTAATTATTTCAGCTTTATTTGGCTAAAAAATGTTTTTGTTTTGTATTTACTTTTGAATTATATATATTCATTAGAGAATTACAAGTTGATAAGTTTGTTTCCCCTTTTAGCACACTAATGATGTCATAATGAATTATTTTCTAACTTGCATTGTTTCCATGAGATATCAGTAGTGCTTATTATCTTTACTCCCCTGTTCGTAATGTGTCTTTTTTTCCTTGATGCTTTTAGAGTGGTCTCTTCATTAATTATTTTTGCATCTTGTTTATGATAAACCTTGATGTAGATTTATTTGTGTTTATTCTGTTTGGAATTTGGTTAGTTTTTTGTATCTGTGAGTTTGTTGGCTTTATCAAATTTGTTAAATATTTGGTTATTATTTATTCAAATACTTTGTTTTATATTAATCCAAAGTCACCTAGACCTTGTTTATTTTTTAGCTTTGTTCTCTCTGTATCTCATTTTGCAGTTTTGCTTGCTATGTCTTTAATAATCTTTGATCTGCTTAATTTGTTGCATGTCCAGTAACTATTTCACTTTAGATTTTACATTTCATTTTAGTTATGTAAATTACCTTTTTTGCTCTTTCATTGCTCTCCACTTATTATTCATGTTTACATTTACATTTGTGAACACATGTATAGTGGCTCTTTTAAAGTTCTTGTCTGCTAATTCCATCCTCAATGTCAATTTCAAGTCTTTTTAAAAATAATTTTTCTCTTTACTATTGGTCATGTCTTCTTTCTTCTTCTTATGTCTAGTAATTTTTTATTGGATGCTAGACATTATAAATATTATATTGTTCAGTTTCTGAACTTTTTATTTTCTTTAAAGAGTATGGAATATTGTATTAAAACATAATTAAATTGTCCTGTTCACCAATTTATTTCTTTTAGGTTTATTTTTAAGTTTGTTATGATGGATATGGTGTGATTTTTACTCTATTCTAGTGCTAGTTTAGTATTGCTAACAGGGCATGTCCCATCCGGAGTCTCTATCAAAATCCTGAATGTTCATTGAGATCTCTTCATTCTGGCTGATTAAAATTTAAATCTGTCCCAGCTCCTTGTGACCTCTTGAAATTGCTCAGTTCACAATCCCCAGTAATAATTGGTTTTTTTTTCTCCATTAATTTTTTGCCCTGCATCAAAGCATCTCACAGTAACACACGTGCATTTTAGAAGTTGGCAAAAAATGTGACTTACAAGAAGCATTATGGGGCTATTTATTTGTGTGGTTTCCTCTCACCTGATACCTTTGTCCTCCAAATCCCAGCCAATTAACCTATGCTGAAGTATAATCTCTGTCTCTTCGACTCGTAATGCTACCATGATTTGCTTTGGTTCCCCATCCCAGACAGTGCGTTTATATAGACTGTACCTCATTGATTTTTTTTTTTTTTTTTTTTTTCAGTGATCACAGTTCTGGGCTACCAGTGATCTAATGTCTGAAAACAGTTGTTTCAGGTGTTTTGTTGTGTCTTCTAGTTGTTATAACACGAAGCCATATCTGATTAACTTACCACCTCATGGCCAGAAGTAGACATTCTCTTTAATTTTAAAAATGTTGTCCAAATTTTAAGTTAAGTAAACATAAATTTTAGAGAATATTTAATGACTCATATTTTGCAGTATTCTCTTTTGGGAATGCCTAAACAGCTACATGGGAAGGGAACAATGGCAAATATTTGGAGAGATGAGTTTATTAGCTAATCTATGTTATAAGCATTACTGCAGTCCCCTGTATGGGTGCAACATTATTCCCAGTAAATATATTTCACTGGATTTTGAAATACCTTTAATATCTTCAACTTATAAAACATGGGAATAGAATATTCTATTAAAGCTTAAATATATTTGTTTGTGTAAGAAAACCAGTTTTAGAATTTTTATAATATAGTGACCAGTTCTTTACATCTTGATAAATTCAATAAAAAAGAACCAAAAACATGAGTGAAGAGAAATAGAAAGAGAACATATAATCAACCTAAACAAGATTATAGAAATAATAAACTGCAATGAATATGGAACAAAGAAAGGAGGAGAGGAATTTTTTAAAGAAGTAGAAAAATATTAGGAAACACTCTAACCAAGATATTCAGAAGTGAATTACTTAACTATATACTTCCATCCATTCAATTTGTGAAACACCCACATGGTGTGACTTGAAGCTCCCTATAGAGAGAGGTGAGAGAAGACAGCAGGTTTGTAGGAAGGAAGAGAGGTCAGACTTAGCAGAAAGAACGTGAGCAAAGCATAAAAGTAAGAAAGTGCAAGGCAAGTTCTGGGAATGAAAACAAAACCAGTTTGGTTCCAGTGATGGGGAGTACTGTAAAATAAGACTGGAAAATATAAAATAAATTGAGGCCAGATTATATAGGCTTTTGAATACCAGGCTGAGGATTTGCTGCTCTTTTTGGTTAAAAATGGGGAGTCACTGAAGGTTTTTGAGCAGGGGAGTGAACTGACCTTTGGGTCAATTACTCTGGCTGCAATGTGTAAAGTAGATTGGAAGAGGGAGAGAATAAAAGTGAAGAGACACCCTGGGAGGCTATTGAATTAGATCAGGTGACAAGTAATGAGAACCTGAACTATGAGAGTAGCAGTAGGACTGGGAAGAAAAGGATGAATTCAAGATATCTTTCATGGGTCAAATCTATTGGGCTTAGTAGCTAATGAGATCTGAGAGAACTGTTAAAAAAAACATTTATGGGATTTTAAAGCCTGATTTACTGAGAAAGTGATGAAGTAGGGGAATAAGGATGAAAAGCAGTTGGAGTGGTGGTAGGTGTCTGTGTGTGGGGTGTTGAGGGTGGTATTTTTTTGTGGTGATGGAAGTTTTATGGGGAAGAACTATTGAGATGGGTTTTGATATGCTGTCCTTATAAGTAGCAGAAAGTAGCAGTTTTCAGGAAAAAATAGGATAAATTCTAGAGTTAGAAAGACTGTATGTATCTTATAGTTGGTTCTCAATAAATGTTGACAACAAATTCTAATTATCACCAAGGAACATTTTAAATTTATTTGTTCAACAAATGTTTGTTTAGCTACTACTGTGTACCAGGTACTGGTGTGGGTATTGAGAGAGATTGTTTTCAGTGGAAATGATATCTCCCTTATGAAGAATCTAGTCTATTGGAAAAGAACCACTTAAATGAGTATTTATATTAAACAATAATATGTATTGCTTTAAAGTACTGGTTGATATGGAAGAAGACAGATCAGATCTTTCCAAGTGTAGAACACTCACAGAAAGCTTCTCATATAAATATATGACTCAGCTAAAAACCGAGTAGGAGAATTTCAGGCAGAGTGAACTTCAGTTGCAAAAGGAGATACACAGTTTGAGTCTTCTGAGGATTTGAAATAAGTTTATCACCGGTGAATCATAGAGTATGAATGAAGAAAGGTAGAGAGATAAGCATAGACCAGTTTATGAAATGTCTTGTCCACCTTTTAAGGTAATTGAGCTTTGTCTTAAGAACATGAGAATCCAATAAAGAGAAAATAGCCTATCTGATTTGCATGTTTTAAGGATCTATTAACTATGTACTCTGAGCTAAAATACTTATCAGATCCTCAGGAGTTCACACACAAACAAATAGGAGCAATGTAATAAGATAAAGTCTGCAATAGTTTAAAATGCCATTTGTACAAGCTTATACTTATTAGAAAAGTATAAAATGCCATAGAAACACAGATAAGAGAGCAATTAATATTGTCTGTTAGGAGGGAAGTACTAAAGAAGACCTAAGAGAGGATCATTTTGAACCGGGCCTGGCACGTTAAATAGACCCTTCAAATAAATAGTTTGAGTGGCAGGTGAATCACTTGACACCAGGAGGTTGAGACCAGCTTGGCCAACATGGTGAAACCTTGTCATGATCCCTGGAGGTAGAGGTTGCAATTAGCCAAGATTACCCTCCAGCCTCAGTGACAGAGCGAGACTCTGTCTCAAAAAAAAAAAAAAAAAAAAAAAAAAAAGTTTAAGTAAATACTCAAGTAAAACTTTACATTCAATTTTTACAATCTCTCATCTGTGTCCAATCTGTGTCTCATTACTGTTTTTCCCATCACCAATTTTCTCTCACATTGTTCATTTATATTTGCCTTTAATGTTGATGTAAAGTTTATTGAAGTAAGTAAGTATTTTAATTTGTATAAGAAAAGCTATCCAATCACCAATGTAGGCAGTATGGAAGTATTTTAATGTTTTAGCAACTGGCCCAGCTTTACCAGTAAGTACATATTTTCTGACCACTAGCACTGAAAGTAAACTCTGCTTTTGGCCGCAAACCTAGGGATTTGACGTCTTGTGGCAGAGATTGCTAGCACTCACTCCTCTGTCTGTCCCAGCTCCCCTGCAATTGGGCTGTCCATGTGACTGAGTTTGGTGAAATAATTTTGTGGAATATGGCTTTTCCAAACTTGGCCCGAAAAAGGTCCCACAAGAATGTTCACATTTTCCTCTCTTCACTCATTATCACGCAGATAATCCAAACAAGGACTTTGTAATGACCCCAGGAAATGGTGGAGCCACACAGTGGAAGGAGCTTGGATGGGGTGACCAAGTCACTGCGGTGAAGACAGCTGTCCATGAAAGCCGCTCAGCCCAGATGAGATGAGGAGGTGAGAAAGAAATTGACCTATATTAGGGTTCAAGCCACTAAAATTTAGGAGTTATTTTTCTACAACAGCTAATTAATTACCTTGACAAATGTAGTCTGTATGATTTTTCTCAGTGCTTCTAGGAATCTGAATGCTATTCCAGGCTTTCAGTCTCCTCTATGACTTTATTGGTAGAACTCCCTGAAATTATCCCCAAATAAGGACATGTCTTCCCTTTATATAATCAGTGAGCATAAAGTCAATGTTGATTTTTAGGAACTTCGACTATACCTTAAAATACTTTTACTTTTAATTTTTAATGTCATTATTAATTATTCCAGTTAATAAATATTAAGCGGACATTGAGTTAGGTGATAGGTAGTTTCTGCCTTGCTACGGCAGACATTAGGTAGGTTTCTGGCTTAGTTGTTCTTATACGCTAATACTACCAGAGAGTCATAAAAGAAATAGCTTTTACAGCAAATTAGACTTATCATAATATAAAATATGGTGCCAATTTTTATAATTATACAAAATATTATCTGGTGAAAAACACTTATTAAAGAAAGATATGCCAGGTAGGGAACACGTACCTATAGTCCCAGCTACTTGAGAGGCTGATGCAGGAGAACTACTTGAGCCCAGGAGTTTGGGGGTGTAGTGTGCAATGATCACACCTGTGAATAGCCACTGCACCCCAGTCTGGGCAACATAGCAAGATCCCATTTTGAGAGAGAAAGAGGGAGAGATTGGGGGAGAGAGAGAGAGATACTTTGCTCATTATTATCTGGCTGCAAATAGATATTGGATCAGAATTAGTGTTATCTATCATAGATATTTTTCAAATAATTAGGAATCTTGTTATGGAAACCAAAATTTTGTTTAACTGTACAAGATACTTTTATTCTAGCCAAATTCTCAGAAAAATATCACACATCACACTTTGTGTCTGGATCCAATACGAAGACTTAAAAGCCTTCATCGTCATTCTCTCATTCAACATCATGTATGGTTAACTCATGCAGGCTTGGGTTGGAAACCCTGTTTGATGCCTACTGGCTCTTTGACAGACCCTGGGCAATTTACATAACCTCTCTGCCTCATGAAATAATAGTACCTTATACTTCTGCCCTTGCTCCCCTGCAGTTCTTTTCTCAACACAGCAGCCAGAGTGATCCTGTTAAAACGTTTAAGTCAGATCATTTTATGACTTTGCTCAAAACTCACCAATGGCTTTTCATCTCACTCAGAACAAAAGTCAGTCTTTATAATGGTCTACAAGGCTCTATGTGATTGGATAACTGTCTGACCTCATTTTCTATTCCTTGTCTTGCTCATTCTATTCCAGTCCACTAGTTTTCTGGCTAGTTTTCAAATTTCCCAGTGAAAGGACAGGGTTTTAAAACGTGCCTGCTGTTCATCTCCTCAGTATCATTAGTGTTTCTGATTTGTCAACATCTTAGGTGACAGTTTCCATACTCTTCAGAATAAACTGGTAATAATAATAATAGTTAACATTTTATTATGCTTATCTGTGCCAGTGAAGTTTCATTCAATCCTCACAGTAACCCCAAGAGGCAGTGACTTTTGTGTGCAGACTGGATCATGCTGTGTAGGTTCAAATCCCCACTTCACTACTTACTGACTGTGACTTTGGGCAAGTTATTTCATCTGTTTGTGTCTCAGTTGCCTTATCTGTAAAATAACTATTAACATAGTAGTTTCAACCTAATTGATGTGTTTTGAATTAATAGTTGTAAAGTGCCCAGAAAAGAGTCCAACACATAGCAAGCACTACGTGAGTGGTTGCCAAATATTTAATAAAAATAAATTATTAACCCCTTTGTGCCTGTTTCATTATCTGTAAAATGGGGCTAATAATATAGGATTTACTTCAAAGAATTTGTGTGAGAATTTAATAATATAGCATGTGCAGATCATTAGTGTCTGACACATGGTAAGCTCTCAATAATTAACTATTAATATTTTTAGTGTTGTAAGGATGTTTTGACAGATTAACTAAAATGTCCAAGTTTACACAAGATGTAAGCAGCTGAATTGGGTCTTTGTCCAAGACTACCGTATGTAAAATGGCATTCTTAACCACAACCTTAAAGGATTTTTTTGTATATGAGTCCTTATCATTTAAGTGACATACAAACGCCTTCAACTTTCTTTTCTTTTATATATAATGATAGATGTTTTTAAAATGTGTTTTATGTTTTAAAAATCCATCTGCATCATTTTTGTCTCATTTTCTCAATTTTTGATAGAGCCTCATTTCTAATCTAGATTCTAGATATGTAGATAAAAATGACATAAACTCACTGGAAATTTGTAGATTAGAGATCACCAATTCTAAATTTCTCCTGGGACGTAATGCTTTCTCCTCTACCATGACCTCATCCTCAACTGCCAAATTGCATCATAAGGCATGAGAGGTGAGGGTTCTAGCTGGATTGGAGAAGAATGGAGTTCATGAGACAATCTTAAGGATGTCTGGAGACACTGATCCTATGTGGACATGGCTAAATTAGTCATACAGATTTTAAAGTTGCAGCGCCCTCCACCCTTTCTTTTTGTGTATTTGTTTCTTTTGAATTACTGATGTTTTTCTGTGATAAAATTTAGAGAAAATTGTTAGGGAGCACTGTAATAAAATAACATAAGCTAGACTATTTCTAAATCATTAATCTTGTTTCTCATCCTTCACTTGTTCAACCACAAGAAACTATAATGAGCTGCATTCAAAAAGAAACAGTTATTGAAAACAAGTTAAGGTAAACAAAGACAGCCAAGTATATGCTTTAGAATGTTTTCACAGGGAAACATCTGCAAAATGTTTTTGCCGTGGGAATAGCACAAGTGTTTACATAACAATTGTGCAGCACATTTTCTGGCAAAGAGGACACACCCATAGAGCACATTTTAAAATATTTGTGTATTTCAGCTACATTTTCATTGGCAATAGACACACAACCACAGTGACCAGGCATCAATCAACATCTCATTTCCCAGTTGTTTCACACAATGTATAATGAGTCAAAAATGTATTTGGTTTCGCACATATGCGTTCTTAGTCTTTCTGTCTCATGAAATGCACTACCGGAAAAACTGCACACATTTTGAATCACAAATTAAGAATCATCTGAATGGAATGAAGTCTCTATTTTCTAAAACAAGTCTCATAAAAAGCAAATATTTTTAATTGATTCTGAGAAAAGAAGACTTTCCTGTAAAAATGAGGGTTTTTTTCTTAAGAACATACAATTTAATATTAGTACTGTGCAATAAACAACAATATATAATTCTGAAAGAGCCAGAAAGTCTTTTTCAAAACATACAACGAAGGCATCTTTAACTCCACTTTGAACTGGGGCTGATTGACAGTCCTTAGCAAGTAAGAACTCTATGTACATAAGGATAAATCATTAGAAAAGAAGATGAAAACATAGCTAACTTTTGCAGTTTTTTCTGTATATAAAACAAACATATGTGTGGGAAAGTAGAGTACAAAGGCATACAAGAAGCAGTCACTGCTACTGAGCAGCTTATCAGTTTTAGGCAACATTTTTACAAGCAATGTCTCTGCAGTCAGTTAAGTGCTGTGATAAGTGGGATTTGGGAGATAGTCCATCAGAACACTTTCCACGGTGCCAGTGCCAAATACTACTGGATTAAATTGAAGTAAACATCATTTGATTCATATTTTCATGGGTGACTCATTACATAAATATCAACATCAACATGTAACTTGGCTTTGCTGACACCAAAGCAAACAAAGACCTTGAGTAGAAATGTAAAGACACTCCCTATCAGCTCCAGCTTAACTCTGCAGTGATAAACTCATGTACATTGTGTGGCAAACCACAGCCAGCTATCAAACCGCCAACGAGGTCGCTAGTACTCACCTAAAGTCCTCAGTTCGTGGCAGGATACTGAAGCCCAAAGATGAATAGCCTCGTGCTGTTTACCACCAAGGATCAATTAATTAAATGAACAATTTAAGTAATTAATTGAATCCATCTCTCCCAAAGTTATAGACAAGTTCAGAAGAATAAAATAAAATAAAAGAGAAAAGAAGAATTATTAAAAAGTAGAAATTATTTTGCAAACATAAAGCTAAGGAGAAAAGTTATTTTAAATATATATATGTAATTTTACTTTAAATTCTAGGATACATGTGCAAAACGTGCAGCTTTGTTATATAGGTATACGTGTGCCATGGTGGTTTGCTGCACTTATCAGCCCATCATCCAGGTTTTAAGCCCTGCATAAATTAGGTATTTGTCCTAATGCTGTCTCTCCCCTAGCCCCTCACCCCCTGACAGGCCTCAGTATATGATGCTCCCCTCCCCGCGTTCAGGTGTTCGCATTGTTCAACTCCCACTTATGAATGAGAACACATGGTGTTTGTTTTTCTGTTCCTGTGTTAGTTTGCTGAGAATGATGGTTTCTAGCTTCATACATGTACCTGCAAAGGGTATGAACTCATTCTTTTTTATGGCTACATAGTATTCCTTGGTGTATATGTGCCACATTTTCTTTATCCAGTTTATCATTGATGGGCATTTGCGTTGGTTCCAAGTCTTTGCTATTGTAAACTGTGCTGCAATAAACATATTTTAATATATTTTGAATGAGATTTTGATATTAGACCAATGAATGTTCTCTTTATTCTTGGTGATTTAGAGTAACTAATGTTATCCACAAATTTCAAATAAGTTAGATTATGTTCTGTTCTGTTTATATAATAAATTGCTTTCAACAGAATACTATTATTATTAGAAATTCAGTTTCCTGCTCTTCTCTCCTCTTTCTTCTACTTGTACCCCTCTTTCACCAATAATTGTTGAACAGATTTAAAGAGGTTGCAAATTCAGATGCTTTTAGGGACTAGTCAGGAAATAAGGAGTTAACCCGGCCTGGTAGGGGCTGTGACCAGATTTACTGTCAAAGAAGGTGAGCTGATTTACTTTAGTCGATTGTGACTTTACAGATACTTGGGCATTTGACAAAATTTCTGAGATTATTTTTATTATAAGCTGGAAATTTGGAGTTTTTAATATGAAAGCTTTCAACTTTGAAATGCTAGCAACTAATAAAAACACTTTGTAAAACACTATATATGTAGACTAGAACATGTTTTATGACAAATTCAACAACTTGTGGCAGCATGTATCGGTCCACACCTAGTCATGAGGCATGTAATGGTACTATGAGAGCGCACAAAAAGGGAATCGAATTAAATATGGGGAATCAGTAGGTCCGTCAGTTAGGATGAGCTGGGTTATGCCATGATGACAAGGAATCCTAAACTTCAGTGGTTTACATAAACAAAGGTTTGTTTCTCCCTTGTTATATATGTCTATAATAGGTAAACAAGGAGGTTTTGCTTGTCATAATTAGAGATCCCCGCTGATAGAACAGGTCCTATCTGGAACATATGGCAGAAGGGAAAAAGACATGGCAAGCCTCACCATGGGTCTTTAAATGACACACATCATTTCTGCTTTCATGGCATTGGTCAAAAAGCTAGTCACACAGTATACAGTAGAGAATGTGTTCCTGCTTAAAGAGAGATCTGGCCTGTGCTCTCAGCTTCAGTTTGGTGTGTCTTTGTTTAGTGTGAAAGCTAACTACACCTGACAGTCTTAAGATGAGACATGACCATGCCAGAAAGACCAATCATAGGATTTAGAGTTACGGACTATGCAGTTTACTTTGGGTTATGCAGTATCAGTTGACTTGCAGACCGAGTACAACTGCTTGGACAACCAATAAATCAATCAGACATGACTATGTAATGAAGCCTCCATAAAAACTCTGGACCTCAAAGCTTGAGTGAGCTTCCCTTGTTAGCAATATTCAAAACATACTGATACTGAGTGAGTAACGGGTCCCTCAGACAACAGAAGGTTTGTGTTTGGAATCCTCCAGACTCTGCCTCACGAGTCTCTTCCTTTGACTGATTTTTATCTGCGTTCTTTCTCTGTAATAAACCATATCTGTGAGTACAATAGCAATTGGTGAATTCTGTGAGTCTTCTAATGAATTATCAAACCTGAGGATGGCTTTGGAAACCTCTCCAAACTTGCAGTTTGTGCTGAAAGTGAGGGAAGCTTTGGGAGATTGTGCCTTAAAACTTCACAGTTTGGCTAACTCTGGGCACATGGTCACTCCTCAGTTCAATCAGTTGGGAATGTATATAGTTCCCTCAGTGAGAAACACCATGGGTAAGAAAACTGGAATAATTGCATTTTAATGCAATATGCCCCAGTAGGATTTAGGGGCAAAAATGATACCTGCACTCTGTCATAAAAGATATAGGAGTCAGCCAAGTAAAGAAAGTGAAGTCTGTGCAAGGTTAGGGGCAGAGCACATGTAATCATGAAGTAGTGACGCAGCATGAGATGAGCAGAAAATTTATACACAGTTTTAGATTCCCACATTAACCAAAGGGGAGCAGGAAGTCTGGGCTGAGTCATAAAGGGCTTTATATTGTTAGGAAGATAAAAATGCTTAACAATAAGCAGGACTGACTGGGAAGAGGAATCTTGGACTGGGTCAGCACCATGATGTCAGTACTAAAGCTGGACACTAGGAGAAACTTCATCAGGAAGTCAATGCGTGAGAGAGAGCTAAGAGCGGACCTCAGAGAAGCTCCAATGTAGGAAGGCTTTTTATCTGGAGCACTAATTGTTATTCAATCAAACGGGAACCTTATAGTCTTAAGGGTTTGAAAATGCTTAACAAAATTAACTGTTCTCTCACCAAGATCTTTCCATTTTAGTGAATACGTTTAGTCCCCTTCCTTTGGGGAATTTAGAGCTGTTCTGGGACACTTGGCTCCCTGAGTGTCTGGGTTTTGAAGAGGTGACCTGAAGACCTGAAGTCCAAGTGATAGATATATTTTTCTTCATGTATTAGTGGCCCTGAGAAATAGAGCCAGAGATATAAGGACCCAGGATACTGACATATTTGTGTTTCTGAAAAGTGTACTCTCATGGCAGAATGTTTTTAAGAAATAAGAGTGTTTGAATAATAATTTGCAATAGCAACCAGTATTCTTTTTCTTCAATGACCATCCTAATTCTAGCTACCTAGGGAACATTGTTATGGAAAAAAAAAGAGAAATAAATGACAAATTCTTAGTTTTAGAATTCAAAAAGCACTCTCTAGCAACAAGAGATAAAGGGTTTATGAGGTATACAATCTTGCAGAAAAGTTGATTTTTTTTCATCCAGACCATGAATTAAAAAGACCATAAGAGCTCAAAGATAAATCAAGAGGGTAGATTTGACACTGTGAGTTTAGGGGATGGTGCTTTGTTTAGTTTTCCAACCTCATCTCTTGGGAATAATAATAAAAAGGAACTCTTCTTTGCATTGGGGAGCACAGAATAGAATAGACTGGTGTTTGGCATTTACTACCAGACTCTGTCTGAAGTTTCGTCTATCAGAGCTGGCTGGGACCAATAGCAATCTTAGGTCAGCGTGATTATCCGCTGCTGGCTCTAAGTCTCCCCCAGGCTCATATTGGCTTGGAAGATCAGTGAAATATTCTAAGATGACCCATAAAAGCTAAGTGTGGACCAATAGATACAAAAGAATCTGATAGCTGGGACAAGGAGAACCCAGGGAATATTTGCTTGACCTCAGTGACATTGAACACATCAGTTAATTCAGAATGGAGAGGTTCTGATAGCAAAGCCTATGAGGAAAAATTTACCAACGTTGGTGAGTTTTGAATGGAAGTAGGCCTCACTTAAAAGACCAGATGACGTGAGGAACATTTTTTGAGGGATGCCAAAACAGAACTGAGATAGATCAAGGCCCAAAACAGTTCTCTTCCACACATACTTATGCATTGTGGAATTTAGCACATTTCCAACAGGCAGATGAGTGGACAGGGCAAGATCGAAGATTTAAAAACACCATCTACGCCATGATAACCTGCTCGCTTATAACTCCACTATTGACTTTCACCTGATCTCCAGACTTGTGTATCTAGCTGCCTACTCAACAACTCTAACTAGATGTTTAATTGGGATTGCAAACTGAACAGTTCCAAAACAGGAATATGTTTCAACTCTAACTAGGACTGGCTACATAATCTGGGGGCCCAGTGCAAAATGAAAACATAGAACTCCTTGTTCAGAAAGTAAGAAAATAAATGACACTAAAGGTACTAAAATAGTAAGGATTTTCCTTTCATCCACCTGGTCTCTCTCAACATGTTATGGTATTTTTTCTTCCACTGTGGTGCAAGGTCCCAGAGGTTATTGAGTGGGGCAGGGAGTATGAGGCTGGGCAGGGCCCAGAACATCTGCCAAAAACTGTCCTAGAGAAATAATGTCAGCTGAAGGCATAACCACACATGAGTAAAGGGACATATGAGGCTCCAAAGTCACATTGGAATTCATTACAAAACATAAAGATAAAATGTTGAGATGGCAAACACAGAGAATTAAACCCCAAGTACGGGGCACTGTCACCAGAAAGATTTGTGCAACTGACTGGCCTCATACCACGAAGTTGACCCTGACCCCACTCCTAACCCTGCTACTACCAGTGTGCCCATGTCACTAAATAACAGCAAAACTTTACAGTTATTTAGTCTTCATACCCAAGAGTTGTTCTTAATTTCTTTAAAAACAATTTGCATCAGTTACATAAGGAGCTCCTGTCAGCCTATATCTAAAACATAAGCTCTATCCAACTACTTTCACTACCTCCTGGGTCACTACAACGGCCTTTAACTGTTTGTCCTGCTTGAATTCTTGCACACGTACAGTCCATCCTCCATAGGGCAGACAGAGAGGAGACCATTTTTCTTCTCAAAATCTTCCAATGGCTTTGCTACACTTAAAAATAAAATTGTTATCATGATGTACAAGTACCGACATAATGGAGTCTCCATCTGTCTCTTTCACTGTATCTCATAGTCCTTACATATTGAGATTTCATTTAAAAATCTCTGTTTAAGGATTTTCATAGAGCTCAATATCCAGCTCCCTTACCTGCTTCCTAGAGTTTGGTAAGGGGCTGAAAGTTATAACCCTCCAATTACTTGGTCTTTCTGGTGACCAGCCCCATCCTGAGGCTCTCTAAGGCAGCGGTTCCCAACCTTTTTGGCACCAGGGACCAGTTTCATGGAATACAATTTTTTCACAGACTGGAGGTGGGGGGATGGTTTTGGGATGATTAATGTGCATTACATTTATTGTGCACTTTATATTATTAATAATTGTAATATAGAATGAAGTAAGTATACAATTCACCATAATGTAGAACCAGTGGGAGCCCTGAACTTGTTTTCCTGCAACTAGATGGTCCCATTTGGGAATGTTGGGGGACAGTAACAGATCATCAGGGATTAGATTCTCATAAGGACTGCACAACCTAGATCCCACACATGTGCAGTACACAATAGAGTTTTCGATCCTGTGAGAATCTAACGGCACTGCTGATCTGACTGGAGGTGGAACTCGGTTGGTAATATGAGTGGCAATGGCGAGTGACTGTAAATACAGATGAAGCTTTGCTTGTCAGCCCACCTCTCACCTCCTTCTGTGTGGCTGGATTCCTAACAGGTACCAGTCTATAGCCTGGAGGCTGGGGACCCCCTGCTCTAAGGGGTTCCTCCTTAGGTCACTTTATTAGCTTGAGTTCACATGTGATGGAAAAGAGCTTGTGGTGAATAACAAAAAATATTCCTATCACTTAGAAAATCTCAAAAGTTTTAGGAACTCTGTCAGGAACTGGGGACAAATACCAAACAGATTTTGTGTTATGCCATATCTGTCTAAAATGGAAACATGCTCTTTCTCTTTCTCAGCTTTATTTTTCCGACTCACACTTAGCATAACCTTTTAGTCATTTATTTGCTGATATGTTTATTTTCTATATCTCCAAGTAGAATATGAGTTCTAAGAAATCAGAAACTTTGGCTGTCTTATCCAACCATTTATCTGCAGAGCCTAGAACAGGAACCCAAAATAAGCCCTCAATAAATATTTGCTGAATGTTAAAAATATGCATATGACTGTGTATTTAACCTAACATTACCGAGAAAAGCAATAAATTTAACCAATTATACCCAGAAATGACTAGATTAATTATTTTTTAAAATGTAAGGTGGAACTAGGGTTTGGAATGAGCAGTTACGTTCAGTTACACAAATGTTATATCTTTGTCCACCTGAGTCTTCACTATTTTATTTACAGACACCATGTCAACATTTCTATAAGCTCCTGTAACTACTGATTCAGGGAGCTTGAATTGAACAATGCTTAAAGTTATGTGTGAGACTTGCATTAATTTTCTATTGCCACTGTAACAAATTACCACAAATGTAATGACTTAAAACAATACAAATGTGTTGTTTTTCAATCTGTAGATCAGAAATCCAAACCGGGTCTTAGTGGGGAGGTATCAGCAGGGCTGTGTTTGTTCCAGAGGTTTGGGGGGAAAATCTGTTTTCTTGCCTTTTCTAGCTGCTAGAAGCTGCCCACATTCCGTTGCTCATGGCCCCTTTTTCTCCATCTTCAAAGCCAGCAGCAGCAGGTTGAGTCTTTTTCAAGTCACATTTCTCTCACCTATTCTTTCTTTTCCATTTTTAAAACGTCGTTTGAGCAAATAGAGCTCTCCTGGATAATACAGGACAATCTTCCCATCTCGAGGTCCCTAACCTTAACACATTTACAAAATTTCTTTTGCCTGGTAAGCAAACCTATTTCTAGGTTCTAGAGGATGGAACTTGGACTTCTTGCAGAGAGGGGTGGAGAGGCAATATTCAGCCTACCACAACTAGAAACCAGTGTTAGTCCCTGATTAATCTTATTTTTTAAATAATTCTTAGCAGCCTCAGAAAAGATGTTATTAACTCTAGTGAGTATGCAAGTCAGGCAGCTGACTGAAGCCCACCAGGTGTGGATCTTGATGCACAGGATAATGTGTGCTCAATTAAAGGGTCAATAGTGCCTTTGCTCCAACCAAATGTTACCATCCAGCAGTGTGAACCCAGGACGATCAGTTCTTTCACCTTTTCAAGAGAACTTGGAAAAACATATTAGTATTTAGAAACCTCTAATTTTGAAATCTTGGCAATAATTACACAATGTCTTTCAACACTATGAAGACCAAAACAAAACATGTTTGTAAGCTGATCCTGGTCTCTGAGTCTTAGCCTAGTGTGCCACCTCAGTCCTTGGTGACCAAGAGGAGCCCCCTTTGTCAATCCCTCCAACAAACTTTTCATAGGTAATAATTACATGCCAGCCTAGTGAGTTAGGTTCCAAGTATTAGGAACTAAGGTATAGAATTTTAATTCATCTACCAATGTCTATCTCTTGCAGTGTGATATTACTTGGAGTGAATTCATA
>NC_065580.1:43567500-43610000 GCF_024542745.1 Macaca thibetana thibetana
ATATTTATAGCTGTACCCAAGCATCTCAACATGGTGCATTTGCAGAAAACTTATTTTTCAGAAAGCATGAAATCCCTACATATTATTTATTATTTGAGCTAAATATGAAATGGCTAAATTAGTGAAAAGTAATATTTAGGTCTTCAAATAAAAGCATTTATTGGTTTCTTATTTTATTTGTGCTAGATTGTGCAGGAAATACTGGTATTTGCTTAGGCCTAGTTTAGCTAAGTGTAAAGTAGAGTAATTAACTAGAGTAAAATACCCAGTCAGGAAAATTCTTCTTCAATTCCAGGTTAAACATAGCTTTTGTGGAAGGTGGGATGGATAGGAAAAGCAAAATCAAGGAAAACCACAGAAACAAAGTATTTGGTTTTTGGGTAGAAGCTCACTACCTTTAGGCAATCATTTGTACATTTAGGATGAGTATTTCTTCGTAACTGAACATTTTGTCTTCCCATTTTTATAACACAAACATAAGTTTCTGGTATAGTGACATGGACCACTTGCATACTCAATTGTTAATATTTTAATTTAATATCTTATGTAGAAAAATGTTCAATTTTTGAATAACAGATAATGTTAATAATGCTGTATTCTGAAGGAAATTACATTCGCTTTTTTTTTCCTTCTGCAGTGTGGATCAGGGATAACTCAACCACCAAATATTTATTCAGTACATACTGGGTGCATACAGGATACATCAAAAAACAAAACTAAGACCTTCAATCTCGTGCAATTGTAGGAATGAAGAGGATGCGATTACTTTCCTCTTCATCATAAAGGGAACAACTGACACTCCTATAGCAAAAGACAGGTTAATGAAAGAAAAGCATAAAATATGTATTTAATTGAAGTTTTATGTGACATGGGAGCCTTCAGAAATGAACAGCCAACGATTTAAGAAAAAAACTCTCTATTTTTATGCTTAGGTTTGAGGAAGAATGGAGAGCTGTGTATAAATGTGATTGAATAAAATGGGAATAATCTTACATAATAGACAAAGTGGGAACACCCAGCGAGGCCTCCCTGTTTTAGTTTCTTCTTGGTCTCTCTATGTGGCTTTCCTTGCTCCAGGGTAGAGGACAGGGCCCCTTCTGGAATGAGGATCTTATGACCTATCAGACACGGTAGGTCAGAGATTCTTTACATCCCATTCCTACACACAAAAAGGTGGAGAAAGTTTAAAGTAATATTTCCAGTTTCTATGATCCACCTTGGGAAAAAGGAATTCTAGTATCTGTTACTGCCTTGAGAGAGTAAGGGAGCAGGAAAAAGAAAGCAGAAGGTCTGAAAAAGACTTTGCTTCTGAGGCGTTGCCAATATCCTTCAGTTCAAAATACACAGCACGCCAAAGTGCTATCCTCTGGGGTATCATTTTTGAGCCCCAACACACAGCTAACATTCCAGGGATTAGAGACACATAGTGAACAATAAGCATAGCGGGAAAATGATACAATTTTTTAGGTGATATATGCTAAAGTATAAGATAAGATAGATCAGATAAAAGGCAATTAGTAATTTGATAGTATGAGATGGGTGAGAGAGTGAGAATGGTATGTGAAAATAAGTAAAAGTGAGAAAGTCAGTCATGTGGAAATCCAGAGAAAAAAACATTCCAGGCAAAGAAGACACCATTGGAGAGTTGTGAGCAGTGAAGTAACATGATCTAAGTTATATTTTAAAAGGATCAATCAGGTTGCTATGTTGAGAAGAGACTGTGAGTGCAACAGTAGTGACCAAGAAGGTCCTAAAGTTTCCCTCAGCTTGACTAAACTTTATATAGGTTTCTTCCTGATGACAGCCTCTTGTCCTTTTTCTTACAGCATTTACTGCAGAAAACTTGCAATTATGAATGCTTTCTCTGCTTCTTTGAGATGTAAATCTTCTTGCAGCCTCTTGCAAATTTCACAACCCAGGAATGTCTTTCTCAAGGACCTTGGAGCCATCTCTTTGAACTCTAATCATCAAGAAAGATCATGTCCCTATTTCCCAGTCTCTGTGGGAGGGTAGGAGTCTAACTTTCATAAGCCTCAATTGGCAAACATAGATGGCTTAATCGCATTGACAACCTGACCGCTAATGTCCTCCTCTACTGTTCCACCAGCTCTCCTAGTGCTTTCAAAGTCTCCTGCCTTTTGTTTCAACAGGGTTGAATTCAGTCACTCTTCCCTATTGTGGTATACTTGAAGAAAGTTTTAATTTGTCATTTTAACAATTGCACACTGCATTTTTTTAACAGTTCAAGCAGAAAGATCTACTTGGAGGCTACTGCAATTATCCAGGCAAAAGATGATAGTAACTTAGTCCTGGGTAATAACTGTCTGACTATACAGCTAATAGAATAGAAGAAATATGGGGTATAAGCAAGAGGAGTCGAATATGATTCTAGGTTGTTTGGTCTGGGTCACTGGAAGGAAGGAGTTGCTACCAGCCATAATGGGGAAGGCTATGGGCAGAGCATGTCAGAGTATTTGTTTGAACTCTCCATTTCTGAATTCACCTTGAGTTTTTGCACAATTAAAATAAACCATTTAAGTCTTCTTATCTTTAAAGTCACCACTTTCTCTTTATATTCATGTATTTCATACAACACATTCTCACTATTCCTTTCCTAAATTAAGAAATGAGTTGCATTCAGTGACTCAAACTGTTTATTTTTATTAGATTTAGTGCCAGGAATCATTTTATTTACTTTTTTTTATTGTGGGCTGTATAATATATACAACAGTGTATAAAATGTATTCCTTCAGTTTAAAGAATAATAATTTAAAAACACAACTGTTCTCTCATGTCCAGTTTAAAAGATAAAAACTTTATCGATAACTTTGAGGATCTCATTGTGCTCTTCCCAAATGTATTCCCCTCTTTCTCCACAGAAGTAACCAATATCTGAATTTTGTGTTGTTTCTTATTTTGCTTTGCTTTTAAAGTGGCTTTAGCAACGTAGTGGATACTGTGGTATGTACCCAAATCAAATTTTCAGGACAAAAGCACTGTTTCACTATGGATATGTAGATAAGAACAACATGTTGTATACCATATATATATGTTTTTTATTACATATAATTTTATTAAATATATTAAATTATATAATATTATATATTTTATTAAAAATAAAAGTAAAAATAACATAATTGTTACTTTAACAAAAGAAGGCACTCATTCCCCCCACGGCCAGGAGTGTCACCTGACACCTCACATCTGCGTTCCTCTCTAGGAAGTGCTGGGCCTGCCACAGGAGAAAAGGAACTGTACACCAGAAGACAGTATGTACAAAAAGGGGCCAGGAAAGTATTCATAGAAATGGACCATGAGAATAATAAATCATGAAGGGTAGAATATAAAGTTAGATAAGGAAGAGTTTAATAAAATGAGAGCAATTATTTGTGATACAGGAAAAAATATCCTGGTAAGAAACTCTGGAGAATGCATGACTTTTGAAATCCTGAAACAAGTGGTGACCCACACTAAGAGAAGTAAAATGCCAGGAGTGCTATGGCAGATGGTAAAGGATGAGATCAAAAGGCTTATGGAAAGGAGCATGTCAGAAGGGATAGACTATGTAGGGCAGAAAAATCCACCAGTCAACTATGTTCCAAAGGAGGGCTGAAAGAACAATCTGTATAGCAAAGCGATTAGCAATGTGATTGTGAGAGTGGTAACACAGTTATTGAGAAGTTTTGGTGGATAATCTCTAGAGGCCAAGGCTAACAGGAAAGTTACTGTTACGTAACTGTGATTCCTGATAGTAGTGAGATGATAGGAACTTCACCATCAATAGCAAGCTGGGTGCAATTATTGTAACGTGTAGCAAGGTTGCAGTAGCAACCTGAACAGTATAACCCTCTGAGATAGTTTGGAATGTTTCCACCCAAAGCTCATATTGAAATGTAATCCTCAAGGTTGGAAGTGGGGCCTGATAGGGGGTGATTTGATCATGGGGACAGATTTCTTTTGAATGGTTTTGCACCATCCCCCTTAGTACTGTCCTCAAAATAGTGAGTGAATTCTCCTGAGATGTTATAATGTAAAAGTGTGCAGCACCTCCACCTTCACTCTTTTGCCCCTACTCTGGCCATATGATGTGCCTGCTTACCCTTCACCTTCTGCCATGATTGTAAGTTTCCTGCAGCCTCCCCAGAAACTGAGCAAATGCCAGCATCATGTTTCCTGTACAGCCTGCAGAGCTGTAAGCCATTTAAGCCTCTTTTTAAAAAAGTAAATTATACAGTCTCAAGCACTTCTTCATAGCAGTGCAAGAACAGCCTAATACATTTTTTAAGAGCCTAATATTTCTAGGGGCCGTGTTTATGAACAGTCAACAATAACAATGCTTAATTTATTTAAACAACAAAAAAATCAAGGATGGGTGATTGGGAGGCTAAAAACCTGCCTCAATAAACAGGCACAATCTCTTGTCAATTTCCAGACTTGAGCCAGATCTCAGACCCAGAATACACTGGTTGAAGAAGCTGAATTCCCAGGAAGAAGGACCCTGCAATCCCATGACAAATGTGTGTGGAAATAATTTTCCCCATCTTTCCACATAAGAGACCCTGTGCACTGTGGTAACTGTGCACTGGAGAAATGAGAAAACAAGACATTTTGAGGATTGTTGGTTATAGGGTTTGAAGAGACATTGATTCCAGCATCATAATGAGTCCTCTGCTGATACAGGGACATAAAACGGGCAGATAAAATTAATAGACTATTGGCCTTTGTCTGGCTCACAATGAGGCTACTAGGTGTATAAATCACTCTATGTTTATTTCTCAATTCTCCAAATGTATAACTGGCATGGGTAGACTTTGTAGTTGTCAGAGACCTCACTTGGGGTCTTTGGCTTCTGTGTGGGGTTAGAGCTATCATAGTGAGAAAGGCCAACCAGAAGCTTCAATACCTGATATGATTTGGCTGTGTCCCCACCCAAATCTCATCTTGAATTGTCGCTCCCATAATTCCCACATGTTGTGGAAGGGACCTAGTGGGAGATAATTTGAATAATGGGTGTGGTTGTGGCCATACTGTTCTCACTGTAGAGAATAAGTTTCACAAGAATTGACGGTTTTATAAGGGGAAATCCCTTTTGCTTGGTTCTCAATCTCTCTTGCCTGCTGTCATGTAAGATGTATCTTGCTCCCCCTTCACCTTTCCCCATGATTGTGAGGCCTCCCCAGCCATATAGGACTGGGAGTCAATTAAACCTCTTTCCTTTATAAATTACCCAGTCTCAGGTATGTTTTTAGAGCAGTGTGAGAATAGACTAATACAATACCCCACAGCTTCTGCCATGAAAGTACACCAAAAGCATATTACATTCCTGAGGGACTGGCAAATATTGCTGCCACTCATTAAGAACTAGAAGGGTGGGGGTTATCATTATACCTCATTTAATTTACCAGTCTGATCCTACAATAATCAGTTGGACCATGACAGAGAAGAACTACTGCAAGCTCAAATATAACTAGGTCATATGTGGTATTCTGTAGTCTCTATTGCAGCTGCTGTGCTGCTGTATTTGGTATATTTGCTGTAGTAGGTTAACATAGTCTCAGTTACATGGTTTGTAGCCATCATTTGGTGAATGTGTTCTTTTCCATCACCATCAGGAAAAAAGACCAAAAAGAGTTCAGTTTTATGTGGCACGGATAATAGTATCTGTATTAGTCTGCTTGCACTGCCATAACTAAATACCACAGATTTGGTGGTTTAAACAGCAGAAATTTATTTTCTCATAGTTTTGGAGGCTGGAAGTCCAAGATCTGTATGCCAGTCCAAGGTCTGGTTTTTGGTGAGGCCTTTCTTCCTGGCTTATAGATATCTACTTTCTCATTGTCACTTCACCTGGACTTTCTTCTAGCACCTCTTGTAAGGACACCAGAACTATTGGATTAGGACCTCACCCTATGACCTCCTTTAATCTTAATTACTTACTTAAAGACTCAGTATTCAAATACAGTCACATTGGGGCCTCAACAAAAAGGCTTTTCAGGATACACAATTCAGTCCATAACAGTATCCATTTGTAGTCTTGCCCAAGACTATACTAACAATTCCACCCTCTGTTATAAAATAGTCAGAAGGGATCTGAACTGTCTCCACATCTTATAAAGCATCATGTTGGTCTACTACATCAAGGGCATCATACTAAATAAACCTGATGATTGAGAAATGGCAAGTCCCCCCTTAAAAAATGTAAGTATGTGGGAGTAATGCATATCTTAAAGAGCTTGATTTAGCCATTCCACAATGCATATATGTATATATGTGTGTGTGTGTATATATATATACACACACACTAGAAATATATACAATATATATGCTCTAGAAATATATACAATTTTCACTTGTCAGTTAAAAAAATAAATTTTAAAAAGTGGCAAATATATTGGAGGCCCATGTTGAGATATATGTACTTTGAAGGACACAAAATAAGCCCTACAAAGGAGCCCACCACATCAACAAGGTGCTTAGGAATCCATGGTAGAGGGTATGGCAAGATACCTCCCTAATACAGGACAAAGTATTGAATTTTGTATTTTTTCTTTCTAAGAAGAAAGCACCATGACCGATAGGCTTCCTTGGGTACTAAAGGCGTAAAATTCCACACTTGAGTATATTGCTCCAACCCATGTATCAAACAACACAGAAGTTTGCCTGCTTTGAGTGAAGCCTAGACCAGGAAAGTGACCTACAGCATATCCAGGCTGTGGTGCAAGCAGCCTTATGCTTGGACCATATGACCTTTGTGTTATTACAGTTATCTATGGTGGAAATTTGCCATGTGGACCTTATGGAAAATCCCAATAGGAGAATAACAATGAAGACCTGTAGAATCTGGAACAACGGCAAACCATCTGCATCAGAGAACTAGAAACCATTTGAAAAATATCTCTAGAAATGTTATTGGGCCCTAGAAAGATGGAGCAGTTGGCCATAGGGTATCCATGCAGCCAGAACTATCCCTCACAAACTGCAGTTCTGTTGGATCCACAAAATCATAAGGACCATCAGCAATTCATATTAAGTTGGAAACAGAACATTAGAGATTGTGCACAAGCAGGCCAAAGTACTAATTAAGCACACAGAAGATAACTAAACAATCAAGTGGACAAAATTACTTGCCAGCTGAAATTAGGTAGCCTCTGCCATTGGTGTTACTCAACGCTGGCACAATGGGCTCAATAGGGGAGTAGCTATGTAAGTAGGTATGGAAGATGAACTTGAACTTGGGGTCAACAATATAGGCTCACACTTACCAAGGCTGATGTACTTTCATGTGCTGCTGGATGTTCAAGCTATTAACAGAAATAAATTCCAATACTGTGCCCCCGATGTTGCACCTTTCCTCAAGAAAATCAACCAGTCACTTGGTGGCAAGCTAATTACAATGATACAGATTTCCACACTGGAAGGTGCAGCAATTTATTTAGAGTGAACTTGATGTATATTCTGCATATAGATTTGCCTTTTCCATAATGTGAACAGCATTAGATAAGAGCTCACAGGTTGTTTGAACCACTGACATGAGATTCCATAATCTCTTTGAACTAAGGGATGCCACTTAATAGCAAAGAGTGTGTAATAGTGGGTAAATAACCATGTGATGCAGTGGTCCTATTATGCACAGTCAACTTGACAGAATGATGGTATTACCTGTGAAGTGAAAGCAAAGGTACTGTTTTGCAAATGATATATGCGAGGAAGGGGCTTTATCCTCCAGAATGTCGTGTACCCCTTAATTGATAATCATATGGTGTGGTATCCCAAATAGGTAAATGTCAGACTTCTTTTGCATGATAGAGTCAGGGAAGAACATATGCTACCCTGTTGAGCCACTGGAAGGCTCTTCTAGCACTCCCCTGTCCTATTTTGATGGTAAGTGGACAAGTGCAGCAGCATTTGTAGCCTGGGACCATTTCAGTGAGCAGAACTACATTGTATTCCACTGACTGTTGCCTTAGGTTTTCCCAGAAAAGAGAGCCACCTGAATCCTGGAGATGAAGCTCCGTGAGTGGGTAAGCTTACAATACAAAACAAGAGTTCTGATGTGTCCACTAGATCCCTCTCCAGAGCTGAGACACTACTTCCTCCCTCTGTGAGTAATGTTGGCCACTGATAGCTTACAGCTATGTGACTTTCCTGGAAATTCCCCTTAGCCGATGGACACTGCCTCACACAATTTTCACTCCAAAGGAAGCACTTATCCAATGTCCAAACCATTTAATGTGGGATATAAAGACTTAATTAACCTACCGCCTTCAACTTGGGTCCACTCTCCATGGCCACCCCAATTCTAGAGCTCCAAATTGTGGTTCCCTCACTCCTTTATATACTTTCTTCTGAAATTATTTTCCAGTAAACTTTAAGCATGTATTATCCTCAGAATTTGTTTCCTTGTGAACCCAATCAATATACAACCAATTACTGTGTTCCCAAATGAAAACTTATTTAACTTTGCACGATTTGGAGCTTTATATGGATGGATGCTGACATTCGGTCCATCAAGACCATTGACCCACTGTGAGGCTCTTCCAGCACTCTCCTGTCCTATTTTGATGGTAAGTGGACAAGTGCAGCAGCATTTGTAGCCTGGGACCATTTTCAGTAAGTGGAATTACATTTTATCCCACTGACTGTTGTCTTAGGTTTTCCCAGAAAAGAGAGCCACCTGAATCCTGGAGATGAAGTTTTCATTTTTCTTTTGATATTATAAATAATGATACTAAAACATTTTGTACCCATGTCTTGGTGGATACAATAGTTTCTGTAGAGTATCGTAATACTCATTGTCTTTTCAGCAACCATAATCTTAGATTTGGATTGTCAAGCAAACAAATGAAAGCCAATCCGTTTCACCCAGCAACAAGTTTGAATGTAGCTTTTAGAAAGGATAAGGGCAGCCAACAATGCACGCATAGCAACAGCAAAGCAGAGGTCTCGTAATTTTCAGAAGCTGCTTCCTGTGCTCTAATCACTTTGTACTAGAGGGTAGTCACAGAAGATGTGGCTGAATGTGTATGGACCACCTTAGTTAACAACAGCCATTCAGTTTAGAGACCTATCAATATTTATACATTTATCGTAATGTAATCTCCTAAGGAATCTGTGATGGCCTCCATCTTTTTGTGCAGCTCCATGCCAGCCATTCAATGAAGAATCTTGATGACCACGTACGTGGCTCAGTCCATAGCACCCCTCAGCGGGATTCTCGTTTATCTTGGACCTTATATACTCTTATACATTCCTTGTGCTAGTGTTGCAAGGGATTTCAATAAGGGTCAAAACCTCATATCTGACACTGAAGAAGAAATTACAGTCCAGCTGTTAACACTTCCCTTTCAAGTATAAGAGTAGAATTGCTAGGGCAGGAGGCATGTGCACATTTGTCTTTATAGGTACAGCCAAACTTTTCCAAAGTGGATGTACCAATTTGCATTCTCACCAGCAATAAATGAAACTTATTTTGCTTCACGTCTTTGGAAACTCTGAGCTTGTCGGATTTCTCAGTTTTGGCACTTGAATGGATAAACAGGAATATCTTATTATAGTTTGAATTTGCCCTGCCATATCAGTAATAAAATTGAGCAGTTTTGCATAGGTTGATATACTACTGTTTTCTCAGTATGAAATACCTATTCATTTATTTACCTATTTATCTACATAATTATTAGTCTGTTTCTATTGATTTTAGGAGTTCTTCATATCATGTGAATACAAATCCTATATCAGTATGTATGACAAATATGTTTAACTGGTTTATACTTGTCTTCTCCCTTTGTTTAAAACATTTATTTTAAACTCCAATGGAATTTGTAGTCTTACTTGGTGGGTCTTACTTGGTGGTTTGTGATATTCGTTTCATGTTTAATAAACCATTCCCTACCCCAGAGACATAAAGATATTCTCACATGGATTTATAGAAGATTTCAATCCCCTTAGAATTGATTTTTGTACTTTGATGTCTGTGTGAGATAGAAATATTTCACACACACACACACACACACACACACACTAGTTTATGCGCAGCTTTATAACTAGTCCATTCTTTCACTAATGATCTGCAATGTTTGTCTTACGTTGCATCAAATACCAAGTTTTACATATAGTAGGATTTGTTGTTGAAATTTGAAATATCGTGTGGTTTTATTTATTACTGTAACTCTGGAGAATAATATTTAAGAAATTTTAATATGAAACCAGATTCCTTTTTTTTTTTTTTTTTTTTGAGACAGAGTCTTGCTCCATCACCCTGGTGCAATCTTGGCTCACTGCAACCTCTGCCTCCCAGGGTCAAGCAATTCCCCTGCCTCAGCCTCTCAAGTTGTTGGGATTACAGGCATGCACTAGCATGCTCAGCTAATTTTTGTACTTTTAATAGAGATAAGGTTTCACCATGTTGGCCAGGCTGGTCTTGAACTCCTGACCTCAAGTAAGGAGTTGACTCCCACCTCAGCCTCCCAAAGTCCTGGGATTACAGGTGTGAGCCACCGCATCCAGCCTCCATTTTTTAAATGAACCTAAATTGGCCAATTATCTTGCTTGTACGTTGTTCAATTCAATTTGGTAGTGTTTTGTCTAGGAATCTTGCACCTATATTCATGAAAGTTATAGGCTTGTAGCTTTTTTTTTTTTTTTAGCTTGTATTATCCTTGTCTGATTTGACTATCCAAGGAATGGAAGCATCATAAAACGGGAGGAGAGTGTCTCTTCTTTTTTCTGTTGGCTATGTGAAAATAAGGAAATCTCTATCCTTTGTATGTATGTTTAGACCTGTGTATATGTGTGTGGGGTGTGTGTATGTGTGTGTGTGTGTGTGTGTGTGTGTGTGTGTGTGTGTGTGTGTGTGTCTATAAGATATACACCTTAGGGGAGGATACGGGAAATGGAACTTTTAACTACTAATTTGATATATAATTATTAAATTATAATATTATTCAGGTTTTCTAGTTTTCTTGTCAATATTTTGCTTTTCTAATAATGCATCTACTTCATCTATGTTTTCAAATTTGTTGGGATTATTTTATATAATACAGTATCTTAGTATATTTTAATTCTTAGATATTGTGTATATGTGATGATTGTAGAAATCTTACATTTTCTGGTGGGGGAGAGGGGAGGGATAGCATTAGGAGATACACCTAACATAAATTATGAGTTAATGGGTGCAGCACACCAACATGGCACATGTATACATATGTAACAAACCTACACATTGTGCACATGTTTCCTAGAACTTAAAGTATTATAATAAAAAAAGAAATATTGCATTTTGTACCAAAGACAATTTTTGCTTAATAAAATTTGTAATCAAGATAAATATTTAATTAATTTAATTTATGATATCCTTAAAAAGAAAAGGAATAGTAATTTATTCATTAACAATGGGGTTATTCACTTTACATAAATATTAGGCCAATTTTTTTTTTCAGACACATAATATATACATACCCCTAGTCCTGGAAGGTAAGAAGTTTAAAATAAAGCTTTGCAGAACAATGTTGTCAGGTGACAGCTGATGTCTACTATTACTGAAAAGAAGAGGTATTTTTTAAAAATTTCAATGACTTTTGCAATAAATCCAATTATTAGACACACAAATACAAACAAATGTGTGTAAGAAGGTACATGTATCCTACAATTTTATAAAGGACTATGACTGCTTGTATTTTCTTCTTCTTATACAAGCCACAGGCAAATTTCTCCAAGGCCAAACTCAAACATTTACCATTCTATTGAAGTCCCAGAAGGTACACCTTCGGAGATACAAATGAGATCTTAGAAAATTTCTCCTGATTTATTCTTCAAATGTCAATTACCTGTGGTAAACCAATTTTATTTCAATTCTCAGTGGACTAGAAACAAATAAAACACTTTACATTTAAGTAAAGAAATGTTGGTACATATATTTCTAACAACAGAGGGAATATTGAAAGGAAACTGTACTTACAAATTGCATGCTTCTTCTATTTTCTATGCCCTATAGAGCTAGTTGATTTATCAGTTAACAAAATATAATATACCCAAACTAATGTTTTAAAAATATTTTCAAAAGAGAAACACTGAAGAGTATTGATGCTTGAGAAAATAAATGTATGTGAAAGAAATTGTGATTTTTTTAATAGATAGGCATTCTTAATTATGTAGGTGTTACTTCAATTGCTTTTCCCTATTTATATAAGAATAGTATCTAACAAAGTTCTAAAAGAGACTAGATACATTATATAGCATAATTACTAGATTTCTAAAAGACAGCAATGTCAATGCATGCTGAGGCTGGCGGTTCTTAACTTTTAAATATATTTTCCAAAAGAAAATGAATTTGAAAAATTTGAGTAAACTAATAATTGGCATACTGTTTAGGCTGAGTAAAATTATAACACTAGGACTAAAAATCTTTACCCACACAAACATGAGAGAGATTAATTTCTTACAAGTTTATCTTACACTGTTTTGCAATAAATACATGACAACTGGGTAGATTTTCCCCCAGTGGCTTTCCCATGTTTGTTTTGAAACTTATATTTTGCATATTCATTTTGAAAAGGTAATTTCTAGCCTCCTGGATTATTACCACTGATAGTGTATCAAAATCCAATTTGATACGTATTATTAACATTGTGTATTTTTAATAAGGAAATAATATTGGTCAGTGACCAGGGGATGGACAGCAGTGTGAGGAAGGATGGAAACCATGTGTAATGAATTAGCAGCAGTAAAGATTATGTGCAGAAAGGAATCATTAATACGATCTTGTTCATTCCTTCAACTTATTTACTACATGCCTGTCAGAAGCCAGGCATTGCACTATGTCTGGTGTTAGAGTGATGAGCTAAAGCAAGCATGTTCTTGGCTGTCATATAGCTTACAACCTAATGGAAGATCATTATTTGAATGGTCACAAAATTGCAAAATTACAGAGATAAGAGTTTGATAGAACAGGAGGTAGTTGTTATTAAAGTATATAACAAAGGAATCTGACCTATATTAGGGTGGGCATCATGGAACATTTCCATATGAACATTAAGGTTAAGCTAAGTAAGATACAAATGATTAGTAGGAATACACAGGGAAAACAATTCTTGGTTGGAAGAAAGAACCTTCCAAGAAAAGAAAAACGTGTGAAAAGATTGTGATGTGCCGGTTACTGATAAAAGGCTTTTAACTACTAGAACAGGGTGGACAACGAGAAAAGTAGCTCAAGATAAGGCTTGAAAGTCAGGCAGAAACCTTTTCACACAGGACCTTGGAGGCCATGTGAAAAATTTTAGCCTCTATTTTAAGAACAGTATGAAGCCAGCGAACACTTTGATTATATCTTCATGTATGTTATTATATAGACCAAGTCGCTGTAACAACAACAAAACACTAATGTATTGGTTCAAACAAGATTGAAGTTTATTTTTCTCTCCTATATAATAGCCTAAGGTAGATAGGCAGCTCTTTTGCAAAAAGCCATCCATTGACCCAAGCTGCTAAGTCACTCTGGTATCTTTATCATAATGCTTCCTTATTTCCTCCAGACTTTTAGTTCTAGTGAGTAGGAAGGGAGAAGAGAGTATAGTATAAAGGTCTTTGTCTTTAATGATATGTACATGACACTTCCACTCATATCATATTGGCCTGAACTAAGTCACATGAGTAAAATACTAATTTTCGATATAGATTGTTTTCATTTTAAACTGTTTAATAACTGCTGCATAGGCATTTACCTAAAGACAGCTAAGAGCGGGGAAGGCATAATAAGCATTTTTAAATTATCTGAAGCAGAGCTTAAAAATGGGTGACATAAATGTGAGTTTATCAGAAAATACAGCAACAGTCAGGTGTTGACAAGCCCTAATAATTTATAGTACCTCTTTCTGAAGAAAGCCTTCACTATTAAGCGTGATTTGACTATAATTCAGTTACCAGTTTTTGCATACAACTTAGAAAAGTGTGCACCAAAACTGACATATCTGTGAAGCATTGACGTAGAGAGAGTCATCAACGAGACAGCTACCAAACAGAATTTGGGGTGGGAATGGAGAAGGACTTCAAGGTTCTTATTAGTTTGACTGAAAGGTATCTTGGTTCTGGTGAAAGCTCATTTGGAAAAAAAAATAATGACTTCAGTTCACTCACTAAATTCAATAAACAATTACTAAGTCCTAGGGCTGAGTTGTTAGAAAATGCAAAGAAGACACTATTTCTGCGAAGATATTTGTGTAACTAATCACGATGGTGAATAGTTATAATGAAGTATGTGCATGATACTGTAGCTGCACAAAATATAGAATAATAAAGTATTTTAAAGAGGGCAATTTATGCTGCAAGGAAGAGAACATGGTTAATCTGGGTTATGAAATATAAATTCCAAGTTGTCCAAGGAACAATGAGAAAGCATTTTAGTTAGAAGGAATTATATGTGTTAAGTTGCAAAGAATAGAGTTGTAAATATTTATTGTATGTATATTATGAACTAGGAACTTTTTTAGTTTTTGGAGATAAAACATGAACGATATCACCAAAAAAATTCCTATCTTCATCAGACTTATGATATAGTTGGGGAGGAACATAATAAGCAAACTAATGAAATAGTATGTCAGATTAGCACTTTGGGCTGAGGCGGGTGGATCATTTGAAGTCAAGAGCTTGAGACAAGCCTGGCCAACATGGTTGAAACCTATCTTTAGTGAAAAAATAAATAAAAATAAATAAATAGTATGTCAGATTGGAAGCGCTATGGGAAAAAAGAACATGAAAGGGAGAGAGAGAGTACTGTGGTGGAAGAACAAAAAAATGATTGTATTTTGAAGCAGTGCATTTGAAGTAAGTATAACTGATAAAGGGATGTTTGATGAGATAAGTGAAGAAAGGGAGGAGTATGTCAAACAGCTATGATGTGTATATTGTGTGGTGGTGATGGTGGGAGGTGTTTCAGGGAGAACAGTAAGTGCAAAGTTTCTGAGGCAAAAATGAGTTTTGATACATTAAAAAGATAACAAAAACAGTATCATAGAAGTGGAATTAACAAGGGTAAGAATGGAAAAAATGTGCCAAAATGGGAAAAAAAAATGGGAAACTGTTGTACCCTTGCAGTGATGTGATTTAGTTTAGGATAGAAAAGTATCTTCACAGATTCTGTAATGAGAATATACAGCAGAAAAGGAAAGGTGAAAGCAAAAGATACAGTTAGGAGGCTACCAGAATAATCCAATACAGCCTGTTTGATAAAATGCACATTGAGATGCACAAAAAGAAAATGAGCATAGAGAGGTAAGTCAAGGTCAAATAACAATGCTCTTGTATGCTGTGAAAAGAGATAAACTTAGTCTTGTGCGATGAGGAACTATTTAAGGATTTTAAGAAAGATGATAATTTGACAAGTGAGCACCAGAGGCAAATTAATCCCAGTCCGGAACTATAGCCCACACTCCTAGCATCATTATTTCTGTCTTCATATCAGCTTTATTTCATATATTTAGTTTTTTTTCATTCACCAAGAAACATAGCTGGCAACACATTCTGGTCTCACATCTTACACTGTTTTTATTTAGGGTGCCTACCCTCCATCTTTTCTGATTGGTCTTGCACCAGAGGGCAAGGTCTTCTGATGGGCAGCCTCCACTAAAAGCAGATGTTTGGAGTTCTGCTTCTTCTTAGGATATAATAAAATTGGAGAGAAGTCCACACCTACCCCCAACAATGAAAAAAAGCTAGATAAACCACAAAGCATATATATATATTTTTTTTAACCTGTCAGAGATCTGAATGACAAGGAAACTTAATAGACTGATATTCAAGGAGGTATAGACCCCTGTAAGAAGTGAGGGGATGTACAGATGGTTTCACCTTTGTCAGAGTATAGAAAGAACTGTGCTGGCTGCCTTACAGTGGCTAAGAAGAAATCAACTAAACTGTTAACACATTTCTAAAGGCTGAGTGTGGGACAGAGTGACCGAGTAGAAACCTGGGAAGACCCAGACAAAAAATGAGATTTTGTACACACTCACAGACTCTTTTCCATGACCTCTGCCAGGTGCTCATGGGAAAGACTGACATTGGGGAAGGAGACTAGAGAAAGTTTCCCTTGGTATTGAAGCCAATGAAAAGGATCATGTGCTGCTACAGGAAGGGCACAAAATTCTACTTCTCATCTAGAATTTTCTTGAATGCAGCAAAAGGTTTAAGCCAAAGAGGTGGGTGGAGAGACAGAAGAGGGAAAATGAACATTAGAGAAGAACAATTCTTTGAAAAGACAGTGACTAAGAATCTCCCCCAAATAATGAAAGACATCAAACTGCGTGCAACAAATTGAGCATGTGTAGCAGGATAAATTTGATCACACATACATACCACACAATAAAGACACCTGTTTAGGCACCTAATATTCAAACTGCCAAAGCAAAGGACAGAAAATTATAAAGCCTACCAAATTAAAAGTGATACAACACAGAGAAAGAGAACAGAAATACATCAGACTTCATGTCAGAAATTGCTACCTGAAAGAACAATGAAGTGACATTTTTGAAAGTATTGAAAGAATAAAAAAGGTCAATCTGGAATGCTATATTTAGTGAAAACTTCAAAACAAGAGCTAAATAAAGAATCAGATGTCAGAAATTGCTATATTGAACTAAAAAGCCAGATCCAGCTATTTTGCTCTCTACAAAACAGTATAGTTTCATACACAATTAAGTTGAAAGTAAAAGCTATACTATACAAACAATGATTGTAAGAGAGCTGAAGTGGACATGCTAATATCAGATAAAATAAACTTTAATACAGAAATAATCTTGGAGAGAAAGACGGATGCTTTGCAAAGATAAAAGTGTCCATACAGGTTGGACACGGGGCTCACACCTATAATCCCAGCAGTGTGGGAGGCCAAGGTGGGCGGATCATGAGGTCAGGAGTTGGAGACCAGCCTGGCCAATATGGTGAAACCCTGTATCTGCTAAAAATACAAAAACTAGCTGGGCATGGTGGTACATGCCTGTAGTCCCAGTTACTTGGGAGGCTGAGGCAGAAGAATCTCTTGAACCTGGAAGGTGGAGGTTGCAGTGAGTTGAGATTGTACCACTGCACTCCAGCCTGGGCGACAGAGCAAGACTCCATCTCAAAAAAAAAAAAAAATGTGTCAATACACGAAGAAGATATAATAATCATAAATGTATATCGCATTATAACAGTGCCCTAAAATACATCAAAACGTAATGTAAAAACCAAATAATTAAACAATTATACTTGAAGATTTTAATGTTTGCTTCTCAGTAATAACTAAGACTATACTATTTTCTGTTTAATCACTAAACAGAAAAGAAATAAGAATATAGATTTGAACAACACTCTCTACTTGATCGAACACTCTACCCCACAGTTCATAAGAGGAAAGAAATATATACCTTGGAGTTCATCAAAATGTAAAACATTTATCTCCAAAGATGGTCATTAATAAAGTGAAAAGACAAGCCACAGACTGATAGGAAATATTTCTAAATCATGTATCTGTTAAGTACTTGTATTCAGAATATATGAAAAATTTTGCAACTTAAATAAAAAGACTACTCAATTTTAAAAGTTGGTAAAGGCTATGAATAGACACCAAAGATGATATGTGAATGAGAAACAATTGTAAGATTCTTAACATATTATCCAATAGGGAACTACAAATTAAACCACCATGAGATAATACGACATACCCAATGGAATTGCTGTCAAAAAAAAAGACAATATTATTTTTGAAGATACAGAGAAACTGAGACGTTTATACACTGTTGGTGGGAAATTAAAATGGTACACAACTTTGAAAAAGAGCATGGCCATTTATTACGACGTTAAACATATACATACCATAGGACCCAAAAATTTCACTCGTAAGTAGTTACCCTAAAGGAATGAAAACACATATCCACATAAAGACATGTATGTATGTGTCTTAGCACCTTCATTCTTATTTAACATAAACTAGAAAAATCTAAATGAACATCAACTGGTGAATGGCTAAACAAATTGTGACATTTTCATATAATGACACACTACTCAGCAATTAAAAGGAATCAATTACTGATAAATGAAGAAACATAGATGATCTTTAATAATTTTATGCTGAGTGAAAAAAGTCAGAAATAAATGATACATATTTACATGATTATATTTACATGAAATTTCTAGAAAAGGCAAAGTTATAGATGCAGAATACAGATTAGTGGTTTCCTGGGAATGGGGTGGGATGGGGAGCTGACTGTAATTGCTTTTGTGGGGAAGTGCTTTGTACCAGTGGTTCCCAACTTTTTGGCATCAGGGACTGGTTTTACGGAAGACAATTTTTCCATGGTTGGGGGCAGCAGTTGGAGGGGGGGTCGTTCAGGAAGAAACTGCTTCATCTCAGATCATCAGGCATTCACCTGATTCTCATAAGGATCGTGCAGCCTAGAACCCTCGCATGTGCAGTTCACAACAGGGTTCACGCTCCTATAAGAATCTAATGCACTTGCTGATCTGACAGGAGGCAGAACTCAGGTGGTAATTGTGCAGCCCAGTTCCTAACAGGCCATGGTCCAACTGGGGCCCCTGCTTTGGACAATGAAAGTGTTTTAAAACAAAACTGTAGTTATGGTTGTGTGACTGTATGAAATTACTAACATTTCCTGAACTGCACACTTAAGCTGAATTTTATAGTGTGTTAATTATACCTCAATAAAACTTTTTCCAAAATATAGAAGGAAATAAAAGCTTCTTGGTGCGGAATGATCTAATTCTATTTAACATAATTTTCTTGTCTCCTCTCTGACTTGGATGAGCTATTCTGTTATACTCACTTCTGTGTTGAAGAGGAACATGGAAAGTTTCACCTCTCTTTCTCCCTCTTCATCTCTCCCTTTTTCAATCAAATGGGAGGATCACGGTTAAATAAGTTGA
The DNA here is from genome assembly GCF_024542745.1 of Macaca thibetana thibetana. Classification (NCBI taxonomy): domain Eukaryota; kingdom Metazoa; phylum Chordata; class Mammalia; order Primates; family Cercopithecidae; genus Macaca; species Macaca thibetana. The sequence continues at coordinate 43,586,407 of NC_065580.1, forward strand.
AAATAAGGACTGACTCCATTGTTAAATTTAGAAGGTTCAGTCTGTGATCAGTATATATTCAGCCACTTTTCTGCAGCCTTTTCTATAACAATGATTTTGAGAAGGTGAACTCTTATTAATCATTGAGGGAAAAGTCAAATGAAGTTAAATTGCTGCTCTTAACCAAAATGGAAAAAAAAATACATACATATTCTGAAATAAATAAACAAATACCCATACATACCCATAACATGGGTAGAAACCAATAGGTTTTCCAGTCACAGTTAATGACAAATTAAATTAGTTTTGATAGTTCTTGTTTCTTTTTATCTAGATAGTTGAGGCTTAATCATAGGCATGCTCAAAATCAGTCCGAGAACACGTTAAAATTCTATCTGTAAAAAGTTTCAAAAAGTCCTGCAGTTAATTGATTATTGTATTTACCTCTCTATATAGGTGAAAGGGTACACAAGTGTGAAAATGTAAGGTGAAATTGGCAATCTGAAGGTAATCCAGTGAGAATAGAGAACAGGTATCTACCGGAGAATAACAGAAGCATAGGCTATACAAGGTTTGAAGCCAGGTAATAGAAATCTTAGAAGTCTAGGGATTTTCTTATGAACTACAACCTATTTTTAACAGAGGAGTTACAAAAGGAAAGCAATATTTTATAAGAAATAGAGTTGTTGCATAACAGAACTGAAATGTATGGAAATGGAAGAATAAAGCATTAGGATATATTTTTGTTGTAGTAAACCTGGCATGGGGTAGTAACTAGGAAAGTGGCATCAGTGATGGAAAAAACATTAATCACAGTCATCAGTTTTTGAGAATTTTTCTATTCACCAAGTACTGGGCTATACCTTTGCATTCATTATTTTATTTTATCTTCTCAGAATTTTTGTTAGGAAAATAATATGCCCTGGACATGCAGAGTGACAATTTGGAGTCTGTGGCTTAAACAGGTAAAGAATTTCTCAATATTCTTTAGTTGGGAAATAGTAGAATAAAAGTACAAACTCAAGTCTTTCTTCTTAACTGTATTTTAAGAAACAAGGTTTAATAATATATATTAAATACATTTAATATATTTAATTAAAGTGGCCGAGGACACCCACTTTATAAATTCCAGGTGGAATTATTTGTTGGATCTAGAATTTGGATTGTGATTAGGAAAAACCACATTGACAACATGAACCCGAGTAGCAGAATAAGAATTCTGAGATGCTGTTTAACTGTACTGAAGTACTGACACCAGTACTGTTTGGCAGTGGTATATAGCATCTTCAATGTAACTGTGAAGCGTATCCCACATTAACAATATTTCCATTTATCTTTGTAAATAATGTAGAAACCTACACAAAGATGGATGGAATACTTAGAAACTATTTTCTAACATGGAGACATGGATCAAGTTTTAGTTTCCATCATATCAATAATAAAGGCTTTAATTACTGAGGATGTTATGCCAACAGGACTGAGATCCTATGCCAACAGGACTGAGATCCTATGCCAACAGGACTGAGATCCCAAAGCACTGAATCATTCAGCCTGCTTTAAACCAAGTTAGAATCTTTTGCTTGTTTGTTTGTTTATTGTTGTTTATTTTGAGATGGAGTCTCACTCTGTCACCAGGCTGGAGTGCAGTGGCACGATCTTGGCTCACTGCAACCTCAGCTTCCTGGGTTGAAGCCGTTCTTGTGCCTCAGCCTCCCGAGTAGCTGGGATTACAGGCATGCGCCACCACACCCAGCTAACTTTTTGTGTTTGTAGAGACCAGGTTTCACCACGTTGGCCAGGATGGTCTCGATCTCCTACCCTCGTGATCCACCCACCTCGGCCTCCCAAAATGCTGGGATTACGGGCATGAGTCACTGCCCCTGGCCACTTACAATCTTGAGTTAGCATTAGCTAAGCTTTAAACCTTGATTTTCTCTAAAATTGTGTCAACCTCTGACATAGCATAGGTGAAACAAAGCAGAGCGATGATAATTTTTCATTAAGAATTTTCTCAAATATCAAATATTAAAATATTCTCTTATAATTAAACTAATGGGAAAGTCTATATGATAAAGGAATATTTTTAAAATATAAATTAAAATCACACTCATATATTTTATTTCTTAAAAGTGCTTATTCTGTCAGTAATAAGTCTGTGGTCTTTAAGACATTACTGATTAATTTTCAGTTTAGTGGATTTAGAGGCATGCAGAAAATGTACATCCCAGGAACTCATCAATCAGCCCAATCGTGTGATCAGGAGTCTCTCATTTAATTAATAATCCCACTTCATATTCATATAGCATTTTATAAATCTGATATCCTTAAATTTGTCAGACATGCTTTATCTGCAACAAAGAAAACAATCAGAACTTGGAATAAGATTTTAATGTGTAATGCCTTAATATATGAGATCAAAGACACCCATCACTTTTTTCAGAAAAAGGAAAATGTGATTACCAAGCTTAAGTGTGCTGTATATTAAGTGAAAATCCTGATCATAAAGAAAGGTAATATCTACTCAAAAGTATAATTTCTGTACTTCGAAAATCATCTCAGCAAGAATTATCTTTCCCTATCAAATTGTAGCACTTGTCAAAATCAACTGTAAAGCATTTCAAGTGCTCTTCTGAATCAACAAAACAGATGTATAGCGATGTGAGGTTGCAAGGAGAAGGAAATAACAGTGAACTAGAGGCCCATCAGTGCCCCTAATCTCTTGAACCCACACTTAACACAGTAGACACTGTAGGTCTTTGGGACGCTACTCGTAAGAGGGAAATACAAGGCTGATTTTTAATAATATGTAAAAATATGTAAAAATTATTTTCTTTCTGCTTTGCTGCTAGGCCTGTCCTTTCTTTACATTCCTAAATAGACCATAGACACGTGGTATGGCATTATTTTTTTGGTGGGGGAGTGGTTGTTACTAGTAATTATAATAACTCTGATGCAATTTGAGAAATTAGAAGGTAAGGCTGTAGAAGACAATAAGGGAGTAATTATTTTATCGCAGGTAAAATTTTGCTTTTACCTTTGCTTTTTAATCAAATTCTTTCTCTATGTTACTGATCACCAGTTCTTTCCTTTTGTTTGACAGTATATTTCCGCATTTAGGACCAGACATTCTGTAGTCAGACTATCAGGGTGAAATCCTAGCTCTGCATTCTATTGTGTGAGCTTGGGCAAATTAGTTCACCTCTCTACGCTTTACAGGTAAAATGGAGATAATAACAACAGTGGCTACCTCGTGCGGTTGTTTTGAGGATGCCCTGAAATGTTCCTTGTAAGGCACTGAAAATACTGCCAAGGACTTAGTATTCAAATATGATTCTTAGATTTTTTTTTCTTATCAATAATATTCAAATGCTATGTTCTCTTTGTTAATTAAGCATAACCAAATAATTCTTACTAATATTCTCTAGCATACTGTAAGAAAAAATTACAAATTTGAGTCTTTGAGATTATGTTTATAATTGGTATGTATATTTTAACATAACAATGAAAGTAATCTTTATTCAGAATAGCAAAATGACATCATTATCAGACTCTCAATTTATTAAGTAGTTAAGAAGATTTTTTATTATACTTTAAGTATAATAAAGTATAACGTGCAGGTTTGTTACATAGTTATACTTGTGCCATGTTGGTTTGCTGCACCCATCAACTCGTTATTTACATTAGTATTTCTCCTAATGCTATCCCTCCCTCAGACCTCCACCCCACGACAGGCTGCAGTGTGTGATGCTCCCCGCCCTGTGTTCAAGTGTTCTTATTGTTCAGTCCCTATCTATATGAATGAGAACAGGTGGTGTTTGGTTTTCTGTCCTTGTGACAGTTTGCTGAGAATGATGGTTTCAGCTTCACCCATGTCACTGCAAAGGACGTGAACTCATCCTTTTTTATGGATGCATAGTATTCCATGGTGTATATATGCCACATTTTCTTAATTCAGTGTATCACTGATGGGCATTTGGGTTGGTTCCAAGTCTTTGCTATTGTGAATAGTGCCACAATAAACATACGTGTGCATGTGTCTTTATAGTAGCATGATTTATAATCCTTTGGGTATATAACCAATAATGGGGTAGCTGGGTCAAATGGTATTTCTAGTTCTAAATCCTTGAGGAATCACCACACTGTCTTTCACAGTGGATGAACTAATTTACACTCCCACCAACAGTGTAAAAGTGTTCCCATTTCTCCACATCCTCTCCAGCATCTGTTGTTTCCTGACTTTTTAAGGATCGCCATTCTAACTGGTATAAGATAGTATCTCATTGTGGTTTTGATTTGCATTTCTCAGATGACCAGTGATGATGATCATTTTTCATATGCCTGTTGGCTGCATAAATGCCTTCTTTTGAGAAGTGTCTGTTCATATTCTTTGCCCACTTTTGGATGGGGTTGTTTGTTTTTTTCTTGTAAAGTTGTTTAAGTTCTTTGTAGATTCGGGATGTTGGCCCTTTATATGATGAGTAGATTGCAAACATTTTCTCGTATTCTGTAGGTTGCCTGTTCACTCTGATGATAGTTTCTTTTGCTGTGCAGAAGCTCTTTAGTATAATTAGAACCCATTTTATTATTTTGCCTTTTGTTGCCATTGATTTTGGTGTTTTACTCATGAAGACTTTGCCCATCCCTGTGTCCTGAATGGTATTGCCTAGGTTTTCTTCTAGGGTTTGTATGGTTTTAGGTCTAACATTTAAGTCTGTAATCCATCTTGAATTAATTTTCGTATAAGGTGTAAGGAAGGGATCCAGTTTTAGCTTTCTACATATGGCTAGTCAGTTTTCCCATCATTATTTATTAAATAAGGAATCCTTTCCCCATTTCTTGTTTTTGTCAGGTTTGTCAAAGACGTGTGGTGTTACTTCTGAGACCTCTGTTCTGTTCCATTGGTATATATATGTTTTGGTACCAGTACCATGCTGTTTTGGTTACTGTAGCCTTGTAGTACAGTTTGAAGTCAGGTATTGTGATGCCTCCAGCTTTGTTCTTTTGGCTTAGTATTGTCTTGGCTATGTGGGCTCTTTTTTGATTCCATATGAACTCTGAAGTAGTTTTTCCAATTCTGTGAAGAAAGTCATTGGTAGCTTGATAGGGATGGCATTGAATCCATAAATAACCTTGGGCAGTATGGCCATTTTCACGATATTGATTCTTCCTATCCATGAGCATGAAATGTTCTTCCATTTGTTTGTGTCCTCTTTCATTTTGTTGAGCAGTGGCTTGTAGTTCTCATTGAAGAGGTCCTTCACATCTCTTGTAAGTTGGATTCCTAAGTATTTTATTCTTTTTGTAGCAGTTGTGAATGGGAGTTCAGTCATGATTTGGCTCTCTGTTTGTCTGTTATTGGTGTAGAGGAATGCTTGTGATTTTTGCACATTGATTTTTTATCCTGATACTTTGCTGAAGTTGCTTATCAGCTTAAGGAGATTTTGGGCTGAGACAATGGGGTTTTCTAAACATACAATCATGTCATCTGCAGACAGGGACAATTTGACTTCCTCTTTTCATAATTGAATACCTTTTGTTTCTTTTTCTTGCCTGATTGCTGTGGCCAGAACTTCCAACACTATGTTGAAAAGGAGTGGTGAGAGAGGGCATCCTTGTCTTGTACCGATTTTCAAAGGGAATGCTTCCAGTTTTTGCCCATTCAGTATGATATTGGCTGTGTGTTTGTCATAAATAGCTCTTTTTATTTTGAGCTATGTTCCTTTAATACCTAGTTTATTGAGACTTTTTAGCATGAAGTGCTGTTGAATATTGTCAAAGGTCTTTTCTGCATCTATTGAGACAATCATGTGGTTTTTTTAGCTGGTTCTGTTCATGTGATGGATTATGTTTATTGATTTGCATATGTTGAACCAGGCTTGCATCCCACGGATGAAGCTGACTTGATTGTGGTGGATAAGCTTTTGGATGTCCTGCTGGATTCAGTTTGCCAGTATTTTATTGAGAATTTTCGCATCAATATTTATCAGGGATATTGGTCTAAAATTCTCTTTTTCTGTTGTGTCTCTGCCATACTTTGGTATCAGGAGGATGCTGGCCTCATAAGATGAGTTAGGGAGGATTCCCTCTTTTTCTATTGATTGGAATAGTTTCAGAAGGAATGGTACTAGCTCTTCTTTGTACCTCTGGTAGAATTCGGCTGTGAATCCCTCTGGTCCTGGACCTTTTTTAGTTGGTAGGCTATTACTTATTGCCCCAATTTCAGATCCTGTTATTGGTGTATTCATAGATTCAACTTCTCCCTGGTTTAGTCTTGGGAGGGTGTATGTGTAGAGGAATTTATCCATTTCTTATAGGTTTTGTAGTTTATATGCATGGAGGTTTTGGTAGTATTCTCTGATGGTAGTTTGTATTTCTGTGGGATCAGTGGTGATAACCCCTTTATCATTTTTTATTGTGTCTATTTGATTCTTCTCTCTTTTCTTCTTTATTAGTATTGCTAGCGATCTAACAATTTTGTTGATCGTTTCAAAACACCTGGATTCATTTATTTTTTTGAAGGGTTTTTTGTGTCTCCATCTCCCTCAGTTCTGCTCTGATCTTAGTTATTCCTTGCCTTCTGCTGGCTTTAGAATTTGTTTGCTCTTGCTTCTCTAGTTCTTTTAATTGTGATGTTAGGGTGTCGATTTTAGATCTTTCCTGCTTTCTCCTGTGAGCATTTAGTGCTACAAATTTCCCTGTATGCACTGCTTTAAATGTGTCCCAGAGATTCTGTACATTGTGTCTTTGTCCTCATTGGTTTCAAAGAACATCTTTATTTCTGCCTTCATTTCTCTATTTACCCAGCAGTCATTCAGGAGCAGGTTGTTCAGTTTCCATGTAGTTGTGCGGTTTTGAGTGAGTTTCTTAATCCTGAGTTTTAATTTGATTGCACTGTGGTCTGAGAGACAGTTTCTTGTGATTTCTGTTCTTTTACATTTGCTGAGGAGTGCTTTACTTCCAATTATGTGTTCAATTTTAGGATAAATGTGATGTGGTGCTGAGAAGAATGTATATTCTGTTGATTTGGGGTGGAGAGTTCTGTAGATGTATATTAGGTCCACACGGTGCAGAGTTGAGTTCAATTCCTGGATATCCTTGTTAATTTTCTGTCTCATTAATCTGTCTATTGTTGACAGTGGGGTGTTAAAGTCTCCCATTATTATTGTGTGAGTCTAAGTCTCTTTGTAAGTCTCTAAAGACTTGCTTTATAAATCTGGGTGCTCCTGTATTGGGTGCATATATATTTAGGATAGTTAGCTCTTCTTATTGAATTGATCCCTTTATCATTATGTAATGACCTTCTTTGTCTCTTTTGATCTTTGTTGGTTTAAAGTCTGTTTTTTCAGAGACTAGGATTGCAACCCCTGCTTTTTTTTTTGCTTTCCATTTGCTTGTAGATCTTCCTCCATCTCTTTATTTTCAGACTATGTGTGTCTCTGCACATGAGATGCGTCTCCTGAATATAGCACACTGACGGGTCTTGACTCTTTATCCAATTTGCCAGCCTGTCTTTTAATTGGGCATTTAGCCTGTTTACATTTAAGGTTAATATTGTTATGTGTGAATTTATCCCATCATTATGATGTTAGCTAGTAATTTTTGCTCATTAATTGATGCAGTTTCTTCCTACCATCAATGGTCTTTACAATATGGCATGTTTTTGCAGTGGCTGGTACCAGTTGTTCCTTTCCATGTTTAGTGCTTCCTTCAGGAGCTCTTGTAAGGCAGGCCTGGTGGTGACAAAATCTCTTAGTATTTGCTTGTCTGTAAAGGATTTTATTTCTCCTTCACTTATGAAGCTTAGTTTGGCTGGATATGAAATTCTGGGTTGAAAATTCTTTCCTTTAAGAATGGTGAATATTGGCCCCCACTCTCTTCTGGCTTGTAGGGTTTCTGTTGAGAGATCTGCTGTTAGTCTGATGGGGTTCCTCTTGTAGGTAATCTGACCTTTCTCTCTGGCTGCCCTTAACATTTTTCCCTTCATTTCAACCTTGGTGCATCTGATTATTATGCGTCTTGGGGTTGCTCTTCTCGAGGAGTATCTTTGTGGTGTTCTCTGTATTTCCTGAATGTGAATGTTGGCCTACCTTGCTAGGTTGGGGAAATTCTCTTGGATAATATCCTGAGGATCTTTTCCAACTTGATTCCATTCTCTCCCCATCACTTTCAGATTTATCAATCATACATAGATTTGTTTTTTTTTTCACATAGTCCCATATTTCTTGGAGGCTTTGTTCATTTCTTTTTACTCTTTTTTCTGTAATCATGTCTTCTGTCATTATTTCATTAATTTGATCTTTAATCACTGATATCCTTTCGTCCACTTGACTGAATCGGCTATTGAAGCTTGTGCAGGCGTCACGAAGTTCTCATGCTATGGTTTTCAGCTCCATCAGGTCATTTAAGTTCTTCTCTACACTGTTTATTTTAGCCATTCATCTAACCTTTTTTCAAGGTTTTTAGCTTCCTTACGATGGGTTAGAACATGCTCCTTTAGCTCAGAGAAGTTTGTTATTACTGACCTTCTTAAGCCTATTTCTGTCAACTCGTCAAAGTCATTCTCTATCCAGCTTTATTCTGTTGCTGGCGAGTTGCTGAGCTGTGATCCTTTGGAGGAGAAGAGACACTCTGGTTTTTAGAATTTTCAGCTTTTTCTGCTCTGGTTTCTCCCCATCTTTGTGGTTTTATCTACCTTTGGTCTTTGATGTTGGTGACCTAGAGATGGGGTTTTGGCATGGATGTCCTTTTTGTTATGTTGATGCTATTCTTTTCTGTTTGTTAGTTTTCCTTCTAACAGTCAGTTCCCTCAGCTGCTGGTCTGTTGGAGTTTGCTGGAGGTTCACTCCAGTCCCTGCTTGCCTGGGTATCACCAGCAGAGGCTGCAGAACAGCAAATATTGCCAAACAGCAAATATTGCTGCCTGATCCTTCCTCTGGAAGCTTTGTCCCAGAGAGCCACCTGACTGTATGAATTGTCAGCCAGCCCCTACTGGGAGATGTCTCCCAGTTAGGTTACACGGAGGTCAGGGACCCACTTGAGGAGGCAGTCTGTCCATTCTCAGAACTCAAATGTCATGCTGGGAGAACCACTGCTCCCTTCAGACCTATCAGACAGGGACATTTAAGTCTGCAGAAGTTTCTGCTGCCTTTTGTTCATCTATGCCCTGCCCATAGAGGTGGAGTCTATAGAGGCAGTAGGCCTTGTTGAGCTGCGGTGGACTCTGCCAAGTTTGAGCTTCCCAGCTGCTTTGTTTACCTACTCAAGCTTTAGCAATGGTGGACACCCCTCTCCCCGCCAGGGTGCAGCCTCACAGGTCAATCTTTGATTGCTGTGCTAGCAGTGAGCAAGGCTCCATGGGCATGGGACCTGCCAAACCAGGCACGGGGTAGAATCTCCTGATCTGTTGGTTGCTAAGACCATGGGAAAAGTACGGTATTTGGGTGATGTGTCCTGTTTTTCCAGGTACAGTCTGTCTCGACTTCCCTTGGCTAGGAAACGGAAATCCCCCGACCCCTTGCACTTCCCAGGTAAGGCGATGCCCTGCCTGCTTTGGCTTGTCCTCTGTAAGCTGCACCCACTGTCCAACCAGTCTCAATGAGATAAGCCAGGACCTCAGTTAAAAATGCAGAAATCACCCATATTCTGTGTCAATCATGCTGGGAACTGCAGCCAGATCTGTTCTTATTCAGCCATCTTGGAATGGACCGAAAGTAATCTTATTAGGCTAGCTAAATCTAGATATTCACCTTTTTTGGAAAGAGTTATTCAAGTGGAGGATAAACATTGTTTCTTGACATAGACAAAGTTATATGACTGGTTAGGATTTGTGTGGTTCCATCATAAGCACACTTTACATCTATGTTGACTTTAGAACCTAACCACTGTGTAAGGTGCATTTTCTTGAAACCAATATCCAAATGACGTTAGAATGAAATGTTTTTCTTGAGGGCACTACAGATGACACCAACTTTGAAAGACAAGAACAATAGTCAGATTTCCCTTACTTTCCATTCTTTTACTCTCAGAATTTTAGTGAGAGGAAGGTGAGGACAGAGTGAGACATATGTCCAAAACTCCAAATGCACCACTCAGAAAGTAGTCTTAGAAAAATATGCAACTCAAAAGTGAGGACTCAAACACAAAACATTGCCTGAGCAACCATTTCTCGTCATGATTATACAATTGTTTTTTATCTCTGCATTACACAATCCTACCCAACATTTAAGACCCAAATAAATGTTTTGCTTTTCTGTGTTATCTTTCCCAAGTCACACAGACATATTTATCTTTCTCTCTTTTGTGTTTTCAGAGTCTTTGTGGTGGTTATATTATAGCATTCAAATTGCATTGTGATTTGTGTCTTCTTTTCCTTCATTTGATTATTATCTCCTCCAGGAAAATAGCTACTATTACTAACATTAAGCATAGAGCCTGGTGTGAACTAGGCACTCAATAAATGTTCACTGAATGAATAAATGAGTATATTTCCTATTTTTCTTACCATCTCCAAGATAGAATAACTCAAAGTATGTTATGGACTGAATGTCTGTGTTCCCTTCTACCCCAAATTTCTGTGTTGAAACCCCTAATTCCATGTGCAGCTGTATTCAGAGGAAAAAAGTAAATGATTTCATAAGGGTGGGGCCCTAATCTGATAGGAGTATTATCCTTGTAAGAGACATCAGAGTTCTCTCTCTCTTTTTCTCCCTATTTATGCATAACCATAGGAAAGCCCTCATGAGTACTTAGTGAGGAGGTGGCTATCTGCCACACAAAGGAAGAGCTTTCACTAGATACGAACCCTGCTGCCACCTTGAATTTGGTTTTCCAGTCTCCAGAACTGTGAGAATATAAATTTCAGTTTTTTGTTACATAAACCATTCAGTCTGAGGGATTTGTTATGGCAGCCCATGCAGACTAATATAAACTACTACATGTAACCTTGGTTGCTTTTATGATACTTGCCAAACTCTTCTCTCTGATAAGCATCTTGGGGACTGGCTTCTTGTTTTACTTAGCACTAGAGTTGACAAATGGTTAAGTTTATTGAATAAATATATGAATGGATGAAGCTTTTTTATTAATTGAACTTATGTGACTACTGCTAAAAAAATAATGAAACATCTTTTGATACAACTATACTAACCACATTTAAAAGAAATCTTAAGTACCTTCAAATTTATCAGTAGCAGAAAAAAATGACACTAAAACCTGACAGCATAAAAGGGCAACGTATGTAAATAGATACATCACAATAATGTATCAATAAATACAAATGGTAATGAGGACAATGAACCATTCAAGGTTTGTAGAATAAATAAGTGCAAAGTTTAATAAGATACTCTTGTTTAGTAAGTTAGCAATTTTGAAAAGGATGTTAATACTCAATACATGCTAAGAGGTTATAATTCCTTTCAAGCTTTAGAAAATAATCTAGCAATATATATTAAGATGCTTAGCATTATTTATAACAGTTTACCTATTATTTCCAATTCTAGATTCTATCCTAAGAAAATTATAACAGCAGAATTTGTTTTGTGATCAAATATTTGTATTCCACTGAATTTGCATAACTGTAGAAAAGAGCATCATAAAACATTGTGCTTAAAATATGCATATATGTTGCTTATTTTCATTATAGAAATCAAACACATTTTGTTTTGGATCCTATCCTCTTAACTTAGTCATATTTTGAGGTACTCTCCCCGCTCTTGATTCATACATATTCTTAGAAGCCTATGCTGCCTAGTACACTTCAGAAAGCTCTGTCATCCCCATTCACTATGGTCAATGCTCAGATGCTCACATCTAGAAGGAGAAGGTAACTAGTATTGATGTTCTATGAAAGTATATTGATATCACATAACACTTTTACCCATTCCTTAATTTTATACCATCATCCCTGAGAATTGCTTTGTAATGAGGCTTCTGAGAATTTCTTCTTTTCTTTATGAGTTAAAAATAACACAAGTTTAACTATGTATAATTGGAGAGCAGAATGGCTAAACTTAGTGGCAATGTAAACAAGAAATACATGTAATAATCTACACTAAGTGCCTTGGACCACGTTGTTAAAGTCCCTGTCTGCAACTAAAGGGTCACACCGTCAACAGACACATCACTTTCTGGTCATTGTAAGAACAGTCTTACCTTGGCAACTAAGCCAACTAGGTCAATGTGACCTTTAAATAGGTTTAGTCCAAACAAATGTAAACAATTCAATATTGCACCCAGTTTAAGTCTTCTCCCATTCTCTAGAATCAAGTCTAACTCATTGGCTGGAGCACAAAGAAGGGAAGTATGGTCTGTTACCTCACTGTGTTCTTTGTTGTTGTTGTTTTCAATAAATGAAAAAATTTTATAATACAAATTAAATTATCCAATAAAAATGGAAGAAAATTAGACATCAGTGACAGCAAGAAATTTGGGGAGACTAAAAAATATGTGGAAACAAGAGTGCAAACTTTTTTTCCCATAAGTTATCGGGGTACAGGTGGTATTTGGTCATATGAGTAAGTTCTTTAGGGGTGATTTGTGAGATTTTAGTGCACCCATCACCTGAGCAGTATACACTGCATCACATTTTTAGTCTTTTATCTCTCACCCCCTCCCACTCTTCCTCCCCTAAGTCCCCAAAGTCCATTGTATCATTCTTATGCCTTTGCATCCTCATAGTTTAGCTCCCACATATCAGTGAGAACATATGATGTTTGGTTTTCCATTCCTGAGTTACTTCACTTGAAATAATAGTGTCTGATCTCATCCAGATCACTGCAAATGCTGTTAATTCATTTCCTTTTCATGGCTGCATAGTATTCCATTTTGTGTGTGTGTGTGTGTGTGTGTGTGTGTGTGTGTGTGTGTGTGTAGAGAGAGAGAGAGTCACAGTTTCTCTCTCTCTATATATAGAATATATATAAATAACCACAGTTTATATATACACATATATACATTATATACATTATATATACACATTATATATGTGTGTGTATATATATACACACACAAGCACAGTTTGTTTACCCACTTGTTGATTGATGGGCATTTGGGTTGGTTCCACGATTTTGCTATTGTGAATTGTGCCACTATAAACATGCATGTGCAAGTACCTTTTTCAAATAACAACTTCCTTCCCTCTGGGTAGATAACCAGTAGTGGGATTGCTGGATCAAATGGTTCTTTAAGGAATCTCCAGACTGTTTTCCATAGCAGCTGTGCTAGTTTACATTCCCACCAGCAGTGTAGAGGTGTTGCCTGTTCACCACATCCATACCAATATCTACTGTTTTTTGGTTTTTTTTGATTATGGCCATTCTTGCAGGAGTAAGGTGGCATCACATTGTGGTTTTGATTTGCATTTCCCTGATCACTAGTTATGTTGAACATTATTTCATATGTTTGTTGGCCATTTGTATATCTTCTTTTGAGAATTGTCTATTCATGTCCTTAGTCCACTTTTTGATGGTGTTGTTCGTTTTTTTCTTACTGATTTGTTTGTGTTCGTTGTAGATTCTGGATGAGTCCTTTGTCAGATCTATAGTGTGAAGATTTTCTCCCACTCTGTGGGTTGTCTGTTTACTCTGATAACTGTTCCTTTTGCCATGAAAAAGGTCTTTAGTTTAATTAGGTCCCAGCTATTTATCTTTGTTTTTATTGCATTTGCTTTTGGGTTCTTTGTCATAAAATCCTTGCCTAAGCCAAAGTCTAGGAGGGCTTTTCCACTGTTACCTTCTAGAATTTTCATTGTTGCAGGTCTTAGGTTTAAGTCTTTAATCCGTCGAGTTGATTTTGTATAAGGTGAGAGATGAGGATCTAGTTTCATTCTCCTACATGTGGCGATTTGTTGAAAAGGGTGTCCTTTTCCCACTTTATGTTTTTGTTTGCTTTTTCGAAGATCAGTTGGCTGTTAGTATTTGAGTTTATTTGTGGGTTCTCTATTCTGTTCCATTGATCTATATGCCTATTTTTATACCAGTACCACGCTGTTTTGGTGACTATGGCCTTATAGCATAGTTTGAAATCAGGTAGTGTGATGCCTTCAGATGTGTTCTTTTTGCTTAGTCTTGCTTTGGCTATGCAGGCTCTTTTTTGGTTCCATATGAATTTTAGAATTCTTTTTTCTAACTCTATGAAGAATGCTGGTATTTTTATGGGGATCGTGTTGAATTTTTAGATTGGTTTTGGCAGTATGGTCATTTTCACAATATTGATTCTACCCATCCATGAGCATTGGATGTGTTTCCATTTGTGTCGATCATGATTTCTTTCAGCAGTGTTTTATAGTTTTCCTTGTAGAGGTCTTTTGACTCCTTGGTTAAGTATATTCCTAAGTATTTTATTTATTTATTTATTTTTGCAGCTATTGTAAAAGGGGTTGAGTTCTTGATTTGATTCTCTGCTTGGTTGCTATTTGTGTATAAAAGAGCTACTGATTTGTGTACATTAATCTTGTATCAGAAATTTTGCTGAATTCTTTTATCAGTTCTAGGAGTTTTCTGGAGGAATCCTGAGGGTTTTCAGGATAAACAATCATATCATCAGCAAACAGTGACAGTTTGACTTACTCTTTACCAATTTGGATGCCCTTTATTTCTTTCTCTTGTTTGATTGCTCTGGCTAGGACTTCCTTTACTATGCTGAAGAGGAGTGGCGAGAGTGAGCATCCTTGTCTTTTTCCAGTTCTCAGAGGGAACGCTTTCAACTTTTCCACATTCAGTATTATGTTGACTGAGGATTTGTCATAGATGGCTTTTATTAAATAAAGGTATGTCCCTTGTGGCAATTTTACTGAGAGTTTTAATCATAAAGGGATACTGGATTTTGTCGAATGCTTTTTCTGCATTTACTGAGATGATCATGTGTTTTTTGTTTTCAATTCTGTTTATGTGATGTATCACATTTATTTACTAGCGTGTGTTAAACCATCCGTGCATCCCTGCTATGAAACACACTTGATCATGGTGGATTATCTTTTTCATATGTTGTTAGATTTGGTTAGCTAGTATTTTGTTAAGAATTTTAGTATCAATGTTCATCAAGGATATCAGTCTGTAGTTTTCTTTATGGTTATGTCCTTGCCTGGTTTTGGTAACAGGGTGATGCTAGGTTCATAAAATGAATTAGGGAGGATTCCTTCTTTCTCTCTTGTGAAATAGTGTCAAGAGCATTGGTACTAATTCTTCTTTGAATGTCTGGTAGCATTCTTCTGTGAATCGTCTGGTCTTGGACTTTTTTGTTGGTAATTTTGTTAATTACCATTTCAATCTTGCTGCCTGTTATTGGTCTGTTCAGGGTATCAAATTCTCATTGATTTAAGTTAGGAGGGTTGTATTTCCCAGGAATTCATCCATCTCTTGTGGGTTTTCTAGTTTATGTGCATAAAGGTGTTCATAGTAGTCTTGAATGATCTTTTGTATTTCAGTGCTGTCGGTTGTAATATCTTCTGTTTTGTTTCTTAGTGAGGTCATTAGCATTTTGGATTTTCTTTCTTCTTGGTTAATCTTACCAAGGTCTAGCAATTTTATTTCTCTTTTCAAAAAAACAGTTTTTTGTTTTATTTATCTTTTTTTGTTTTGTTTTAAATTTCATTTAGTTCTGCTCTGATCTTGGTTATTTCTTTTCTTCTGCTGGGTTTGGGTTTGGTTTGTTCTTATTTCTCTAGTTCCTTGAGTTGTGACCTTAGAATGTCAGTTTGTGCTCTTTCAGTTTTTTGGACGTAGACACTTAAGGCTATGAACTTTCCTCTTAGCCCTGCCTTTGCTATATCCCAGAGGTTTTTATACGTTGTGTCATTATTGACATTCAGTTTGAAGAATGTTTTAATTTCTGTCTTGATTTTGTTTTTGACTCAATGCTCATTCAGGAGCACTGTGGTCTGAGAGAGTACTTGATATAATATCAATTTTCTTAAGTTTATTGAGGCTCATTTTATGGCCTATTATATGGTCTATCTTGGAGAAAGTTCCATGCACTGTTGAATAGAATGTGTATTCTGCAGTTGGTGGATGAAATTTTCTGTATATATCTGTTAAGTCCATTTGTTCCAAGGTATAGTTTAAATCCATGGTTACTTTGTTGACTTTCTGTCTTGAGGACCTGTCTAGTGCTGTCAGTGGAGTATTGAAGTCCCCCCACTATTATCGTGTCTATCTCATTTTTTAGGTTTATTAGTAATTGTTTTTATAAATTTTGGAGCTCTGTTGTTAGGCATGTATATGTTTAGGATTGTGATAATTTCCTGTTGGACAAGGCCTTTTACCATTATATAATGTCCCTCTTTGTCTCTTTTAACTGCTGTTGCTTTAAAATTTGTTTTGTCTGATTTAAAAATAGCTACCCCTGCTCACTTGTGGTGTCTGTTTGCATGGAATGCCTTTTTCCACCCCTTTACTTTAAGTTTATTGAGTCCTTATGTGTTAAGTAGGTCTTCTGAAGGCAGCAGATACTTGGTTGGTGAGTGCTTATCCACTCCGTGGTTCCTTATCTTTTAAGTGTAGCATTTAGGCCATTCACATTTAATGTTAATATTGAAATGTGAGGTTGCATTCATCATGCTTTTTGTTGTCTGTGTACTTTTGTTTTTGTTTTGTTTTGTTTTTGCTTTTTAATATGTATTTTTGTTTTATAGGCCCTTTGTGATTTGTGCATTAAAGAGGTTCTGTTTTGATGTGTTTCCAGGATTTGTTTCGAGATTTAGAGCTCCTTTTAGCAGTTCTTGTACTGGTGGCTTGATAATGGCAAATTTTCTCAGCATTTATCTGAAAACAACTGTATCTTTCCTCCATATATGATGCTTAGTTTCACTGGATACAAAATTCTTGGCTGATAATGGTTTTGTTTGAGGAGGCAGGAGATAAAGCCCCAATCCCTTCTAGCTTGTAGGGTTTCTGATAAGAAATCTATTAATCTGATAGGTTTTCCTTTATACATTGCTTGGTGCTTCTGTCTCAAAGCTCTTCAAATTCTTTCCTTTGTCTTAACTTTGGGTAACCTGATGGCAATATGCCTAGGCAAAGATCTTTGTGCGATACATTTTCCAGGTGTTCTTTGTACTTCTTGTATTTGGATGTATAGGTCTCTAGCAAGGCCAGGGAAGTTTTTCTTGATTATTCCCCTGAATATGTTTTCTAAGCTTTTAGAGTTCTCCTCTTACTCAGGAACATCAATTATTCTTAAGTTTGGTCATTTAGCATAATCCCAGACTTCTTGGAGACTTTGTTCATATTTTCTTATTCTTTTCTCTTTGTATTTATTGGTTTCAGTTAATTAGAAGACCTCGTCTTCAAACTCTGAATTTCTTTCTTCTACTTGTTCAGTTCTATTGCTGAGACTTTCTAAAAGTGTGTCCAAAGTCTCCTGAATTTTTTATTTTTGTTTTAAGCTATCTATTTCCTTGAATATTTCTCCTTTCACTTCTTGTATCATTTTTTGAATTTCCTTGCAATGGGCTTCACATTTCTCTGGTCCCTTCCTGATTAACTTAATAACTAACCTCCTGAATTGTTTTTTAGGTATATCAGGGATTTGTTCTTGCTTTGGATCCACTGCTGGAGAACTAGTGTAATTTTTGGGGGGCGTCGAAGAGCCTTGTTTTGTCATATTACCAGGGTTGGTTTTCTGGTTTCTTCTGATTTGGGTAGGCTCCATCAGAGGGAGGGTTTAGAGCTGAAGGCTGTTGTTCAGATTCTTTTTCCCATGGGGTGTTTCCTTTATGTAGTGCTCTCCCCCTTTTCCTTTGGATGTGGCTTCCTGTGAGCCGAACTGCAGTGATTGTTGTCTCTCTTCTGAGTCTAGCCACCCAGCGAGTCTGCCCAACTCTGGGTTGGTACTGGGGGATATCTGCACAGAATCCTGTGATATGAACCGTCTATGAATCTCTCAGCTGTGGATTCCAGTGCCTGTTCCAGTGAAAATGACTGGGGAGTGCAATGTACTCCATGGGAGTCCTCAGTTTTGGTGGTTTAATGGTCTATTTTAGTGCTGGTTGGACTCCTGCCAGGAGGTGATGCTTTCCAGAAAGCATCAGCTGTAGTAGTGTGGAGAGGGACTGGAGGTGGGTTAGACCCTAGAACTCCCAAGATTACATGTCCTTTGTCTTCAGCTACCAGTGTGGGTAGAGAAGGACCATCAGGTGGGGGCAGGGCTAGGCATGTTTGAGCTCAGACTGTCCTTAGGTGAGTATTGCTGCTGCTGCTGTGGAGGATGGGGGTGAGATTCCCAGGTCACTGGAGTTGTGTACCTAGGAGGATTATGGCTGCCTCTGCTGAGTCATGCAGATTGTCAGGGAAGTGGGGGAAAGCAAGCAGTCACGGGCCTCATGCAGTTCCCACGCAAACCGAAGGGCCAGTCTCACTCCCATCATGCACCCCCCAACAACCCCCAGTCTATTTCCAGTTGGAAGGTATGTTGGGCTTGAAAATTTACCCTGAGCTTACCTGCCTCCCAGCTGTGAAAGAAAAGAGCTTAGTTATTCCCCCACCTGTGGAGTCTGCACACCAGATTTGCACCCTTCCTGGATTTCTGGCCAGGAGGCTTCTTACCCTCTTCAAATTGTTACAAAGGTCAGTTGGAGATTTCCTTCTCCCTGTGGAGTTTTACCCCCTGTTCCTCTGGTCACCCTCCCAATGAATCCAAGCAGGAAGGCCTACTTGGGGGTGCAGTGAGCTCCCAGGGCTTTTCTGCTACTTTCTCCACCCCTGTATTTCGCTTGGCTCTCTAAATTGACTCAGCTCCAGATAAAGTCAGAAACTTCTCCCGCAAACAGACTTTCAACTTCTCCAGTGGAGGTGTGTGTTTGGGAGAGGAGGGTATCCCTTTCCCACTTCTACAGTGGGGGCACTCACAGTATTTGGAGTGTCTCCTGGGTCCTACAGGAGCAGTCCGCTTCCTTCAGAGGGTCTGTGGGTCCTCTCGAGATTGCTGGTTTGTTCTTGCAGTCAGTCTGGAGCTACAATTCACAATGCGAACTTTCGCAAGCTGCTCTGTTTGGAGCTGAAATCTAGTCCTGCCTCCCGTCCACCTGAGGAGTTCAACAGTGGACCGTGTGGGATCGAAAGACACCTGAGAACTGCCAGGCCTGTGGGCCTTAAGCCCCATCCATACCAAGGGATTGTACTGCCTACCTCATGTGTTCCGTATCTCCACCTAGTCATCCTCAATTTATCATCTTCTGAGTCTTCCAAGGTCAAGGCAGGAGAAGGGGTCATGTGCGGAGTTGTGTAAAAAGAAAAAAACAGGTGTAATCGATGCTCATTTTGTTCTCTTTTAGTCCTCAATACCTTGTGAGGGGTTCGCATGCTAAATGCTGAATTGTCCGTGGAGCACAGGTGGGATCCTTTGGGTCGCCATTGAACAACTGTATTGCACCACCCTCTAGTTAGCAACTCAGCTCTTGTCCACACTGGTTCATCTCACCACTTACTGCTCTTACGGCTAGTGTTCCTCTGCCACGGCAGAGAGCCCTTTTAGTCCAAGAAGGACAGATGGAGATGCTTGAGCTTGCCACTTTTTGTAGTATCCACTTCCCACATAGGAAACTAGTGTGTCTTTACTGAAGGTGGGCTGACTCTTGCTGCCCTCTCTGTGGTCAAACTTCTGCCTTGAAAAAAAACTGTAAGACAGAAACTCTAAAATTCCAAAGGATACAAGCTGAAGCTCCTAAGACTTTTCTTACCATTCTCTACTCAGGTGGCAGCATGTATGGGCCTGTGCACGAATGCAGCTCAGCAAGCATCCAGCCAGGGTTAGCAACACCAGTTCTTATGCCATCCTTAATCTCTAAAAGTAGTTCTTTTTAGAGTATAATAATGATTTAAAGGAATGGCAGCCTTTCCCTTTCCTTCAGATATGGGATGGGGTGGAAAATAAACTAGAATGGCTCACCTTCTGCCAACTTTCCCCTTCAACAAAATTAGGATGTTAGCTTTTGTACGTTGCATAGAATGTTGAATATGACAGTAGAAAGACTGATTTGGCTACCTCTTACCAAACTCGAGAGAGGGGAGTCTGACAGTTTTTTGGCTGTTTTGATTAGAATGTGGAAATACTTACTACTTGTTGTCCACAGCATGGGTCTTTAGCCAAAATTTTAAAATGCAGGAAAGGTCCCATTCAACATATTATGACACGTGGTCTTTAAAAGTTTCAGAGAGGCACAAAGAAGAAAATTAAAATCACCTGCAATTTCTCCATTGCTAGTTTTTGTGTCAATGTCCATTATCTTTTCTAGCTACATATAAATAAATCTACGTAAATATATGTGTTCAGAATCATATTTTATGAATCTGTTTAATCTCTGATTTTTCTACTTGAATTTATTAAAATAAAATTTATTGTTCTCATAAAGCATAATCTTCAGTGATGCATAGGTTTGCATTATTTTACAAAAGTTGCAAAAACAAAGACACATTGCTTTTGGTGCTTATGTAATCCTTTGATGAAAAACTTGGCTGTTTAATTCATTTATCAAATATATTTTGGGTGCCACTGTGTGTCAGGAATATTAGGAACAAGACAAATATGGCATGACTTTGTTAGAACAAAGGGGCAAGAGGAAACTTTGGGGTTATGAATGTGTTCACTATCTTTATTGTAATGGTGGTTTCACGGCTGTATCCATATATGTGAAAACTTAAGAAATTTTATAGTTTTAATATGTGCAATTTATTGTGCCTCATTTATACTTTTATAATGCTGCTTAAAAAGGAAAAAATATCTACTGGGAGAAGACAATGTTTTTAAAGTATATTTAAATACAATACGCATTTTGAAGTCAAAGTACAGTTTAATATGGAAGTACATAACAGGAAGCCCTAACCTAGTTTTGGAGAGGGTATCAGAGAATGTGTCCCTGACATTTTAGAGGAGAACAAAGCATGAATAGGAACTAGTTAGGTAATAAGATGGGCAAAACTAGGGGATGGTGGGGAAAGAATTCTACACAAAAGAGACTTTCAGAGTTCCATGATCCTGAATTGTGAAAAAAGAAAATGAAAAGTACAATGATCTAAAAGAAGGGGACCATGAAGGTGATTTAAGAGAAGCACATAGAATAGTGAGAAATGAAAGTAAAGAACGAGGCAGGGACCAAAGTCTAAAGGGAAGATTTCCTGAATCACATTATATCCGAAGAGCAAAGAGTGTTAAGCAAGTCCGTAGTAATATAGGATTTATGTGTGTGACTGTGTGTGTTTAAATATCACTGTGCCTATTATGTGGGGGAATGGCTATGTATATGGGGGGGTTGAACATAATTGAGTTAGTGTTGCTACATTGTGCACTGTTGGGGGCGGGTATGTCATAAGAACACTGCATTCATTTAGTCATATCCGAGATTGTGATTTGAACTAGATTAGTTTCATTGATATTGGCAATAATAGGCATTTAGGTGGTAGACTTGATCAGACTTGGTAATTGATTGTATATGGTAGGGGAGGAAAGGGGACGTATATAATAAAT
Organism: Macaca thibetana thibetana; assembly: GCF_024542745.1. Lineage (NCBI taxonomy): Eukaryota > Metazoa > Chordata > Mammalia > Primates > Cercopithecidae > Macaca > Macaca thibetana. The sequence continues at coordinate 43,607,842 of NC_065580.1, forward strand.
CCCAAGTTTTTGGTTAGAAAACCTGGTGGTACCTTTTACTGAGATTGTTAATGCTAGAAATAAAACAAGAGTGGAGGAAAGGAATGTGTTCAGTTGTAGATACTTTAAATTTGAGATGTCTGTGTGATAATTGAGTGGGGAACTAAAGTAAGCAGGTGTATATACTTGTAACCAAGCAGGTGGGCTTGGGATATGGTTTTCAGGAGATTTCAGACTAGATATGATAGCTCAGAGAGTGAAAAATGGTGTGGTTTTAGATGGAGTCTTTAGGTTATTTTAAAGAGGGCTCATGGGACCACGAAACCAAGAGCTCTTAATGCTGTGACCAAAGACTGAAGTTCTCTATAGGTTGCCAAGGCACTCAGTGGTGCTATGTTTTCCTGAGGAGATGTAAGACTTGGAAAAAGAAAAAAAATGTAGACTGAGTCTCAAGAAACTCTAACATTTCCTATTTTGGTAGAAAGGGAGGAGTAAGCAAAGGAGTCTGAGAAGAATCAGTCAAAGATCTAATAATAAGTCCAGTGGTATTTAAAGAGCTAAGAGGTTGCTAGTGAAAAGTAAGAGGAAGACTAAGAATTGTCCTCCATTTGACTTAGTGCATGGGACTGTATTATCTTCCTATTGCTGCTGTAATAAATTAGCACATATTTGGCAGCTTAAAACAATACAAATTTACTCTCTTACAGTTCTGGAGACCAGAAGTCTGGAATCAGCTTTACTGGATTGAAGTAAAGGTGTTGGCAGGGCTGATTCCTTCTGAAGTCTCTAGGGCAGAATCTGTTTCTTTGCCTTTACTAGCTTTAAAATGTGTGTGTGTGTGTGTGTGTATGTGTGTATATATAATTTTAATCGCTTTTGGAGTATAAGTGGTTTTGAAATACATGGGTGAATTCCATAGTGGTAAATTCTGAGATTTTAGCACACCTGTCATTTCTTCATTTATTTGCCTTTTCTAGCGTCAAAAGATTGGCTGCAATTTTTGGCTCCTGACCTTCCTGAAATCACTACAACCTCTTTTTTCTTTTTTCCGGAGACAGGGTCTCACTCTGTTGCTCAGGCTGAAATGAAGTGGCATGATCATGGCTCACTGCAGCTTCAACTTCCTGGGCTCAAGCAGTCTTTCTACCTCAGCCTCCCAAGTAGCTGGGAAAAGTGGTATGCTCTACCCTGCCTGGCAATTTTTTTTTTCCCGCAGAGATGAGGTCTGATTGTGTTGCCCAAGCTTGGCTTGAACACCTGGGCTCAAGCAATACTCCCCCCTTGGCCTCACAAAGTGCTGGGATTACTGTAAGCCACAGCACCCAGCCCCAACCTCTTTCTTATGTCATATCTCCTGCTACTCTCCTGTAGCGGCTTTTCCCTCTGCCTCTCTATTTTAAGGCCATATGTGATTACATCGTTTGACCCACCTGCATAATCCAGACCCTCCTCCCCATCTTAAGATCTTAGATTTAATCATATTTGCAAAGTCCCTCTTGCCATTTAAGGTAACATATTAACAGAATCTCAGAATTAGAACATGGGCATTTGGAGAGGGGGTATTATTCAACCTACCAGGGAGGTCACTGTAGAAATATCACAATATTATTGTATTTCAAGTTCAAGAGGGCATGGTAGTAAGAGGTGAGAACAATGGAGAAAGCATGTGTAACCAATTTTGTAAAATTTTGCCATAATTTGGGAGGGAAGAGAAAAATTAGAAGATAGGAGATAAATGTGTTGGAGGAGGGCTTTTGATTATAGTGGGAAACACTGAATGTGTTTAAATACTGATGGGAAAAATCTAAAGAGCATCAGAGGGTGAAGATAGAGGAAGAGAAGAGTTAACAGGTGTTCAAGTTTTCTGATAAAAGCCGAGGGGCTGCAGTGAGGATCGTGGAAGGAACAAGTATCTTTATTTATTCAGAAGTATTTTTGAAGCAATTCGAGTGTGGAATACTGTAATTGGGGGACAGCTTCTTTTTTATGATTTTGCATTTAGTATTGATTAACTTTTAAAACACAGTATATAGCTATTTATTTATTTTATGATTTACATTTTTATTAAAATTATTACTCTATTTTCTTTTTATATTATTTTTTCCAAAGAAACTATTTTTAAAAACCCAAACTGTGTTTCCGAGAAGTCTCAAATGAACAGCAAAATTCTTGCTGAAGAA
>NC_065580.1:43615000-43720000 GCF_024542745.1 Macaca thibetana thibetana
AGCTGTATCATATATCATATAAATTGTTTAACCCTATTCAAAAAACAAGTATTGTGCCAGTCAGGTAGCAAAATTAAATATCTGCATTTGCAAAATTTAAAAGCAATTGCTTAAAACCTAATTGTAAATTAATCTCTTTCCACATTTCTTTCAAAGCTATTTAACAAAAGTTCACCTCAAAAAGCCTAATACATGCCCACTTTCTTTATATAACTTTCATATGTATATAGCTTTTGTTAATGCAGTTTTACAGAGGTGAGGATTCTAAAGAAAATATTTCTATGAACTCAGATATTGCAGAACTATGAGGGACTGCTTATTCAGACCCTTGATTAAAACATACTTCCAGTTTGAGGAGTTTCATACTGTACTGGAGAACTGAACAAACCCCCTGTAATTTAGTTATGCAACATTACTTAGTTTAACTGGCACTTTATGTTCTCCTGTGTTCAAATGAGAATGGGGAAAGAACATTCCTCATCCATCAGGGGAGACAGACTGTATTTTGTTAGGACAGTCATCTTGTTATGTCCCATTCAGCTCAGGCCCATTAAGCTTTTGGGCCTAGAATTGCTGCCTGCTGCCAGGATTAATATATCAATAGTTTTTCCTCTTTAGTTTATGGTTACTTTTCAAGAATTAAATGATCATTCAGAAAGTTAGCTTCAGTTTATGATCTGTTAAACCTATGGCATATCTGATACAGAAAAAGCAAAAGCATAAATGTTATGAATAGTAAGTTTCCTTTGCCGACATCTGTCCGTTTGCTGGTCTCATTTTTTTTTTTTTCAACCAGAAAATCAATATTCCTTCTTAAGCCTTCATCTTTGTGATCCCAGGTCTTACATCAATGGGGACTGGGCTTCCCCAGGTAGAAAAGGAATGCTTATCCAGTAGCCATCAACATTTCCTCCTCTAATACGGCAGTCTTCCACATATGTTAATTTTCTTTCTCTCACCATCATATTTATTCTACAAGTGAGTTAACACATCATATGCTATGGTAATAAGTTCTAGATAAATGAACAAATGTAATGGAATAATTTTTTTTTCTCTTGGTGCTTTAGATTTTCTATATGATTGCTGATAAAACATGTCAGATTCACAGCCCTGGAAATTAAAAATCTGTAGTTTACAGAATTGATTCAGCAACTGGGAGAGCACAAGTCATCGTTGTCAGCAACCAATATTTGTTGAACTAGAATTTAAATATCTCAGCTAGTTCAGACATAAATCTCTTTAGTTATTAACTCTTTACAGTCAGAGTACTGTTGCATTAAATGAAAATTCGTGAATGAATGAATGTATGAATTAACATAGATGTACAAACTGTTTGTTAGCTAGTCATGTGTTCCACCGGTTTCTAATTCTTAATATATTCAGGAAACTAACTATGGATATTTTCTCAGGGAAGTACTGACTCTGGCAGTACTTGTTGCTGTGTCACTCACAAAGACAAGTAGATACTGAAAAATTAAAAATAACCATCTCTTGTAACATCTCCATTCTGAGACACAGAGAGTACCAGTGAAGCAGACAGCATTTTTTCAATGGAAAAATTAACCATGTGTAAATATGTTACATAATTCAAGAGACTTTTTCCTTCTACATATGGTTTATACTTGATTTACTTAAAGACTCTTTTTAATTCAAATTAACTTAATTTAGAGCCTGCAAACTAGAGAAAATTTTGAGAATATTTTAAAAAGTGAAAAAGCAAGCATTTAATTATGATTTCTATTAACATTTGAGAGCATCATTAACCACTGCATTTTTTTTTTTCCTAAACTCATCACCTGGTTCCAGCTCACGGCTTTTTTTGTAAAACCTTCTGTAACGTAACTGCCTCCACACCACATTCCCATCTCAGCAAATGCCTGCTCCTGGGCCAGTTGTCCTTGTTCCTCTTTTTTGGCTACCTTTCTAACTTATTCATGTATTCCACAGTATGGAAACCAGTTGTTTGAATGTATTTTTTTCTACAAATCTGAGAGTTCATCGAAAGAAGGGTCACAATTGAAGACATCTTTGTAAACTTATCCCCTTTGCCTTCCGCAGGATCTGGCACGATGTGGATACTCAGTCAATATGCATAGAGTAAATACATGTGTCTTATGACAACATCTGTCCCTTCCAATCATTACCGGCATTCATATTTCATCCTTTGCTTACTTGCTGGATAGCCCCGTTAAACATTTGATTGTTTTGAGGAATAAGTTATACTTTTTTTTTTGAACTAATATTTTCAGATCTTGGGTACACTGGGCCTAAATCCCCTAAATAAGCAAATAGTTTTCAGGGAAGCAGGCCACCATCCAGCCCTCATTGGCAGGGTTTAAACTTCTCTAATGAGGCCTGGCTGCTATTTTGAGCCAAGAGTTCTGACTGTCTGTTTCCATTTAGCAGCAAAATCCTTAATCTTCATCATTCTCCAAACTCCATTTGTTTTCCAGTTTTTCTCACATTCCTGACATCAGCCAAATAAAGTAGTTTCATTTCTTGTCCATTTTCATATCATATTTTTATAGGATGTTCATGGATATCAGATTTTTTTGCATCTTCTCCACTAGCTAAATCATTATTTCTGCTTCCAATCTGTAGAGAAAAGTTCCATTCCCCTGGCTTTTGATTTTGGTTAAAAGTAGCCTTCTCTATTGTGAAATGCTGATAGTAGTATAGCATAGTAGATGGATACACATACATGATCTTAATGCAGCTTCAATCAGTGCTAAATGTGAAATATGTTAAGGTACCAAATAATACAGAGGAGAGAAAGCTGATCTCTGCTTGGTGCTTTCAAGGTCTGACTCTAGAGTCAGATAAACAACGTGTAAAGATCCAGAGGTATGAAAGAGGCTGTCATGGGGACTGCAAGAAGTTCTGTATCTCTGAAGCATTGGAGAGTTGAAAGGGTGTTCAATAATTAGGGGGATGCTGTGATTGGCTTCGTCTTTTAGAAAGTTAACTCTGGCATCATGGTAGAAGCTAAGTTAAAGAGGATGAGAATTATGAGTGAATCTGAAATCATTCTGAAGTGAACTCCAAGGCACTTAAAGAAAATACAGTAAAATGGCAGGGTTAGGGAATTAACCATTTTCTATCCTGGAGAAAGGAGGACATTTAGAGGATTACAAATTAGGAGGAAGGGTAAGAACTCTAGGGATAAATGTGCACAGAAATGGGGAAGTTGTAATCTTGAGTGTAGAACACTGAGTTGCAGGTACATAATTGAGAAGTCTCGGGCTGTGTGTGTATATATATATATATGTGTGTGTGTGTGTGTATATATGTGTGTGTGTGTATCTATATATGTACCTATGGCAAAATTACAATAGTATTATATAATAATATACATGAGCAGCTCTGATACTCTCTGTGCTATGCTACATGGAAAGAGTACATGTGAAGAAAGAGAAAAAGAAACGCTCCCTGATTGTTAATTGTTGGGGGCTAACCAATATAAATCTGAAATCAGTTTCAAAATATGTTCTGAGTTGCAGATATTAGTGTTGTGGGAGTCCAGAAAGAAGTCAGATCAAGGTCTTCATGAAAGATGTCAGATGTGTAGAGTTTGGACGAAGTTGAGAGTATGACATTTGAACTCCGGGAGGATGATAAGAAGGAAAGAAGAGAAAAAGGATGGAACCTAACTGATTCATGAAATAGGAGATGATACAGAAGGTAAATGGTTTAAAATAAACAGAGCATGTTGAGGAACAATAAGCAAAGGTTTTATAAGAACAGTAAGAACAAATCACAGGGGAATCCACAGCATTCAGACATGGAAGATTATGTGATGGTGTTGAGAACTGGGAAACCCGAAAGCCTTCATCCTTCATAGCATTGGGCACTGGCATAATGGAAGACTGGTCTTGGGAAATGCGAATGATGGATTCACAGAAGGCCAAAAGTGATCTCCAAAAACATTTCCTGATCACCATCTTGCCTTGGCAATACAAGACGTCTAAATGCTTCCTTTTGCACTCTTCTTGTGTTACACTTTGTTTGCCTATAGAACTTTTTAAAGCTAAGTTTTGATTTATTTCTCATAGCTAGAATGCTGCAGACATCCTTCCTCTGTGGAGAATGGGAATATAAGAGTCATATGGCACTACCTGTAAAACTCCTACCACTACAGGCAAAGGATCTTGCTAGAGGGTTTTTTTCTGATGTGACTTGAAATGTTTATTTTCTTGCTTGTCAGCCAAACCCATGCAGATTTTTAAAAGGGGGAGGGGAATGGAATCAGAAACAGCACTGTACTCGGCATGTTGAAAGCAAACATTACATATTGTCTTAATAATATAATACATAAGCATAAATCTATGAACAGTTAGAGAAATATCCTTATTGCTGACACTGTAAGCCTACTTTTATTTCCGGGCATTTGACTAAGTCTGTAGGCAGATGTGTTAAATCCTGCTATCCGGCTGTTCTAGTGCATACTGTAACTACAAACTACTGAGCCTGATTTCCACACCACGTAAGGAAAGTCAGGGCTGCCTTTGAGTTCTACCTTTGTAACACTTGGCTTTCAGGTAATAGTGTTTTAAGCTTCATTTATTTATACTAAAGGGGCCACTATCGCTCTAATAGGTATAAAAAGATAATTGTAGTCATGCGTACTAAATTCGTTGAGTAAATATGTATAGTGGAAAGAAGCAACCCGTATTAGGTCTGGTCTTAGTTTGAGGCCTGGCAAACAATAAAATACTCCATGAACTTCTAGTTTTAAAAAATGAACTTGGTCATAGAAATCCGCACTTCCTGGTGGCATTGCTGTGATGGGCTGCTGCTGGATTGCTGACAAACCATTCCAATGACACTACATGCATGTGTGCCAAATCTGGGAATTTAGGAAGAGAAAGGAAGAAGGAGCGATTCAAGGAGGCAATTACTGTCAATTATACACCAAAGGCTTAAGGCTATATGTGGAAAACATTAATAAAGCACTGAAGAGTAAAGTGCTGACAAACTGACATTTAACTGGAAAACAGTGTATTTCAGAAGTAGCAAACTGGCAGCCAGGTGGTCTGAATCTGGCTTGAATATGTGTTTTGTTTGGCCTTGGTTGTTTAAAAACAACACAAGTTGAACTGCCTTTAAGCATGGCATGTGTCCTCTGACTCTCTACTTTCCCCACCACTTTCTATTGTCATATACACATCACACTTGATTCATTTTGTGCCTGATGCTATTTGAGTTTACAACAGCTAAAATAATTTTTGGACTTTTTATAGCAATATTCCATTGTAATAAAGAGACTTTGGAGGCAAATGACTTGAGATGAAATTTGAATTAAGTGATTTATTAACTGTACAATGCATCTCCTTGGACTTCATTTTTCTCATCTTTAATAAATAAAACTAAAAATAATCCTACCTGCTGTACTTACAGATGGGTTAACCACAGGCTAAGTGTAGATCTCAAATAACATAAAGTATGAGAATGTTTACTCATGGTGCTCTATAGTTAGCTATTCTTTTGCTTCAAAAAAATTTGTTTCTTGAACTCTAATTTCACATATACTTCACAACAATTACAATTAACTTTGTAATCATGTGTCTGGGGCCTTTCAACTTGTTGCCCTGTGTGTACATAATTCAGTAGTTCCCAAAATTGGATGCATATGAATCAATGGTGGAGCTTTAAACAACGTTGATGAATGATTCACATCCACAACGATTCTGAATTAATTGGTGTGGGATTGGCCTGGGCTTCTAAAGGTTTTTGCTTTGTTTTTGTTTTTAACTCCCTAGTTGATTTTAATGATCAAAGATTGAGAACAGTACAACCATTATTGAATAGTAAAATTTAGCCCAAACTGATTTGGTCATTCTCAGTATATTTTGTAATAAAACAGGTAACTGTGGCTATTGCTGGTTAGTTGTTCCATCATTTATATCAGTGGTTCATAAAGTGTGATAGTATTAATATCACCTGGTATTGGAGGCTGGATAATGATCCCCTCAAAATGTCCTAATCTTCGGAATCTGTAAATATGTTACTTTACATGGTAATAGGAACTTTGAAGGTGTAACTAAGTCAACAATCTTGAAATAAGTACATTTTCCTGAATTATGCAAGTGGGTCCAATGTCATCACAGGATCCTTGTAAGAAAGAGGCAGAGAGTTCCAGTCAGAGAGAGATGAAAGGGCAGGAACTAAGGTCAGGGAGGAGAGAAGAAGCCACTGCTGGAAGCACTTCTGTCTCCATATCAGGAGAAGGGACCATAAAGGAATAAAGATGGCTTCTAGAAGCTGAAAACTGTAGGACAGTGAACTCCTCCATAAACCCTCCAAAAGGCATCACCTTGATTTTAGCCCTTATAGACCTTATTTCAGATTTCTGACCTACAAAGCTGTAAGATAATAAATTTGTGCTTTGTAAGCCACTACGTTTGTGGTGATTTGTTATAGCAGCAATGGGAAACTAATACACCTGGGAATTTCTTTAAAATGCAAATTATCAAGGCCTCCTGCAGAGTTACTATATCAGGATCTCTAGGGGTGGGGCCCAGCATGATTTAATGAGCTCTCCAGGTGATTCAGAGGCACAGAAAAATTTGAGAACCCCTGCTTTAGATTACTGGGCTTTAATCAGTTTTCTTTCTTTTTTCTTTCTAAAATGCATGGTTCCAATGGTTTTGCAGTGGGAGAGCAGGTACACTCAACTCATCTTTTACAGAAGGGTTTCTATCATAGAATAGATTACAGAGAATCCTAGCAAGAAGGCATTTAAAGTGAAGACAGTGATGGGAAGGAAGATTCTCAATGTCTAGCTTGATTACCGGGCTTGTAAAACTATGTGTTTTAAGAGAGTTCTGATCTTTAGTACTGAAATTACAGACTTCAGTTTAATACATCCTTATTTGGTGAACACACAATTGCTAATATTACTAGATATTCCTTTTTGTTATAGGAGGCTTTGAGGAAGAGACAAAGTCAACCTAAAGATCCCAAATCATGTCTTCTTTTCAGTTCTATGCTATTCACACAAAAAGTTTAATTTGAAGCTGAAGTGGAACAGATAGCAAATATTCACATGCTTTAAAAGTCTGTGCATTGTCAGAAAGAGTGAGAGGGGAAAGAATTTACATTTTAACAAAATGTTTGCAATTTCAAAATACCTTGATTGACTACCGCCCAGTGAGTGAAAACCATATGCAACCTGTAAACGTGAAAATTTTCTGCTGCTTTGATTCTCATAATGAAAACTTCGAGCAGCCCCACATCTGTTCCCTAAGGTCTATCTAATCCCATTGTGTCTGTTTAAACTGTCGGCAAGTATGTGCATGGTTTGAAGACTAGGCGCCTCTCTGTGGGGAACAGCATAGAGACTACTGATTCATATCCCGGAGGTTTCTGATGTATTGAAAGCCAAAACTTTCCACTTTGACATTGAATGGTGACTAGTTTAGCTACTATAACATCACCAATCCTGCAACCCTTGAAACTGTCTGTCTATGAACTTTTCATTTGACCCAACTGGGTACGCTACATTTGTCACTGGAACCTAAGAACGATCTTCTAAAAATATTGAAGCCACTTCTTCTGTTATTTATAGCACAGTCTGTAATTTCTGCGTCAAACTTAACTGCATTTTATCATACTTTAAAAAATATGGTATGAGGATCTAAAGTTCAAGGAAGTATAACAATCCATTGAAAAACACTCACCAGACAAGTAATCATACAGTCTTGTGTCACCTGACATGCAGTGAACAAGCTGATAAATGAGTCAGGATTTAAATGGTAATTATCATTTATCATTATAATAGACTTATTAATTCATAAATTCTTGGTAAGCCAATTTTCTATAAAAAGGTTAATAATAAAAGTGGAAAAGAAAAAAATAGCCCCAATGTGATAAAAAATGTAAGAGCTAAAATATCTTTACTACCACATAGCCCTCCTAATTATCTAGTAGTTTTATATTAAAATGTTTCTTAATACAGAACTATATTTTCTCAGTATTTTGAAAGAACAAAAAGTATAATTCTTTTTATTATGCACCCCCTCACTCTCCTCCATATGAACCAGCATAAATAGAAGAACCAAATGAGGATAACATTTGAATACTCTAATATAATCCCAAATAAATAAAGAACGTTTTAAACAGTGATTCTTATTTTTAGTAAATGCCAGGGTATCACATTCGAAGTTGTTTACTGGACTACATCTTGTATTCTGCACAGCAGCAGCACACACATATCTGCTGCAGGTTAATGTGGATAACAATGACAAACTCAGCCAACATAAGCATGATTAATTCTGTTTTAGCTTAAAAGTACAAACCAGTCATGTTGAAGTCTATTTCAATAATATCAGTAAAAGATCATTTTAATTGTGCTTTGTACAATTATAAAAGGACATGCAACTATGAGAAAGGCCTGAGGAAGAAAAAGAAAAAGTAGAACCCAGCTTAAAAAGTTGCTAAAACATAACAACTGCTGAAAAGTCAAAGATACAACCTTTTGGAACTAATTTATTTCTTTAAAATGTTTAAACCACCAGTTTAAATTGTTACTATTGATTTTAGCCAGGGAAATGGGGCAAATTATCCATCTGTATAACTTCAGTTCTGAATTTGGAACATGAACTATAAAATCCCATGATTAACAATTTTTACTATATTTTTTGTTGTCTTAGTGTGAGAGGTATTCGGCACAAAACTGGGCTATCAACTGGGTCAAACTAAATGAAATTGAAATAAAAGTAATCGAAATCCTTAAGTTTAGTCAACTACAGAGTCAGACTATGAGATTTTACTGAATGAATGTGCATCCAAATTGTTAGGAAACTTTTGATCATAAACCAAAATAATATGTTTCCATTTAGTTGGGCATAGAATTTGAAGGAGATAGAAAGGTCACATTCATTATCTTAAAACTGATAGACTAGAGATTACATAAAATAACATGTATAGACACATATGTGTGTCCCATAACAAGATATTAAAAAACTGAATAATTATGAATTTTATATTTCCCTTTATATGTATAGAAATGTTAATATGGTTTAGGTCCAAGTGTCTAGACCATGGGTAGATAACATGCTATTGGCATTAGTAATTAAACTTTCGTTTAACTAATAACTGTATAATTAAGACCACATTGCCTGACAAATGTTTAACACACACAGCTTCCAAGGTTTTACACACTGGAAGAAAAGAAGGGATCATCTAACAAAAATTGATAATAGCAAACAAATGACATGGAAGAAAATCTTGATCAATTGATTGATTTTCCTGTTGTCTAAATTGGAGACTATGTGTGTTAGGGGAACACCCTGATGTCTTGCCTGAAATTCATGTTAATGTTTCTGAAACCAAATAATGGGATGACATCTCACTTTGGAGTGGGGAAGTTTTTTTGTAATCAGAGTTCTGAGGAGGTATTTAAGAACCTCAAAGCCATATTATATTAGACAAATTAAACAGATCATCCATTCCTTTCCTGAGTAACCCTTATTCTCTTTTAGAGGCCAATAGCAGAATTTCCTGAAGAAGGATGCTTTTTGTGAGACAGAAGACTTAATGCTCAACCACAATAAATGAATAAATAGATTACTTTATTTAAAAAATAAACCACAAACATCTTTGCTGCTTTATTACAAATTGCCTTCCAACCTTAAATACCAGACTGTGTGGAAAACGTAAGAAACACTGCGCTTGTTTCTTTAAAAGGCTAAGGTGCACCACACCCAGGGCCTGGGTTTCTAAGGCCTTGTTAGATGATTTTCCCAAGAACTTCTAGGACACTGGGCCTGGCTTTAAATGTTAAGTAGTTGGTTAGAGAGAGAAAAGCCACTGAGCTATGAAAGTTGGTGTTATTGCTGAGACTCCATAGGACTTAGCAGTGTTCTGTAATAAACTCAAGTTGTATGAGAAATAGAACATCGTTTACAAAGCATGCAATCTAAAATTCTTCATTTACTTAAATCAACAGATACATGTTTCTCAAAATAATAAGTTCCATCAGGAGTGTTATTTTGCATCTATGACCACTGTGTAGAATTTAGAACCATTCTGATGTAGAAAGTTCATAGATGTAATATAGAAAGATCATTGTTTATGTTGATAGAATTGTTCACCTGTTACTTATTCTCATCACATTTCCATACATTCTTTGACAAACATAGACATAAAGTTTATGTAATTTCAAAATTGTTAAAATATACCATTTTCCTTTCTCCATGCAATCTCTAATTTCAGGTGTTTTTTTTTTTTTTTTTCTTTTATTTTAGTGACACTTTGTTATTTACTTCCCAAACTGTGTCCAGAAATAGTGGGCTTTTTGTTTTGTTCTGTTCACTTTTTGGAGAGTAATGGAAGTGCCAATCAACAGAGGGAAAGAGAGAACTGCATTTGCACTGTAAACTAATTCCCATGATTCTGTCTTCCATCCAGAGAGCAGTCCATTGTGATGGACGTGGTGAGCTGCCGTGAGTAAAGATGGCACAACATGAGCACCTACAGAAACTGTCATATTTGTCCCATCTGTGACACATTCATTGTTTCTCCAGTGTTTCTAACCTTCTCCCACACACCTCTGAAAAACTGGCAGAAGATTCAGATGGGTTTATTTTTATGACCTCGTGGTTACACTCTATTCAGTATTTAGGGGGAAATACCAACTCTCATGCTGACTTCTTTCATTAAATATTTTTTTTAAATATACATGCTCTGAAAACTGAGAACTCTATATTTATCTAACTAGTCAATTTAGTGCATAAGATACCTAATCTAGCACTTAACAGCCAGCCACCCCACAGGCTCCTTGGAAAAGAGAACATGCTGATTGTGGTAACAATGAAACACTGTTTTGGGGATAAATTCCCTCTCATCCACCAGCACAGAACATGAAATCCAAACCTAAACTATTGGAGTGCTTATCCTCCAAGCTCCTTTACTCTAGGACATTTCTCTCTGTACTGTCTCTTAGAGTGCACAAGAAAGGGTAGAACCAAAAAGCCCATTCTCCAATCTGGGTTTTGACTATCTACCTGGGATAAATCAAATTGATATGATTCCTTTCATTGCCAAAGGAAGTTCAGAATTCAAGGATAAAGTAGGCCTCAAAATGGATAGAAATGGACAAATATTCCTGAGGCTATTGCTCAATGATCTCTCTTCTGCCTAAATTTGCTATTAGGAATTGTGGAATACTAGAGTGTGTATTTGGAACTTACATCACTACCTTTATGCCTAACCATATTTTATATGGACTTTACATTTTGCAAATAATATTTTAACATTTCCACGTTAGGGGCTGTTCTTTTTATCTCTGTATGCCTTCACAGCAATGTGGCATTTCTGTTTTTTCTTTCTCTGTTGGAGGTGCAAACATGCAAACATTTCACTGACATGCTCCGTGAAGAAAATTTTGGCATGCAAAAGTCCTGGCACTAAAAAGCAGGTATGTACAATTAAATGCACATAATATGTGGGTTTTTTTTTTTAAATACGCAATTCTAACATTTAAAATTTTACATTAAAACCTCTGGGTTAGAATGTCAGCTCCATTCAGGCAGGAATTTGTCTTATGTGTTCACTGTCATATCCCCAATACCTCGCACACTGTTGGTACACATTAGGTATTTATTGTATAAATTAGAAAAATGCCATTAACCCTGAAACTTCGAGTAAGAAAAAGAAAATTTGTAATACAAAAAGCTATAACATGATTTGTGATTTAAGTTCATAAGGAGTAAATAATGTTGACTTAAAAAAATAATGTTGATGTACAGGGAATATACCTTTTCATGTGGGTTCCTGATGGCCTTTGAGTCTGGGCAATTTTTTAAATTGGAAGTTCGCTTACAGTCAAGAAACAGGAATCAACATAGAGTTTCTGTTTGGAGGGAGATGGTCTTCTTGCAGATCTGATATGTAGCTGGTATGGTCATAACGTATGTTATAGAAATAGTGAAATGTTTCCATACTGGCTGTTAAGTAACTACTGAGACCTTCAAGTACCCTCTCCATCCCTGGGGGTTTTAGTGTTCCCAAGAATTCCCTAACGTTCCCATAATCTCACAAAGATAAGGCTAGGGCCTGGCAGAGCAACCGACCTCCAGCATTGTGGCCAGGCATCAATCTGATTGGTCAGTGCCTCTGCTGTACTGATTGTTAAACGCTTTGAATAGTATCACTGGCTTTCTGTTAGAGTTCTGACAAGAAACCAGTCCTCTCCCTTTCCAAAAGTTTTATAAGAGTTGAAAACTTGTTCCTCCTACTGTGCAAAGGTCATTCAAAGGTTTGTAGAAAATGAAGGAAAAAAATGTATGACTTTAAGAGATGTCACTAGCACAGAACAAAGGAGAATGAGATGGGTAGCCCTTGAGAAAGATGTACATCTTTAAAGTAGAAGTCAGAGAGCAGAGGTAAGAGAGTGATGCCTTGTCTTGGACTGCATTGGTTAGTAACAGGACATGTGTAAAATAGAATGGCCTGGCTGCACAATGATGGGATGAAACCAGAAGAGGGAGGGAAAGGACTAGTGAAATAAATCTACTATAAAGTGACTATGGCTTTCCTCTAGGACATCCAGGCAGGCTAATGCAGTCACCTAAATGTGCAGCAGGTACCTGCATGTACACACATAACATACATCAATCAAAGACATAGATATGAAATGCATCAATCTAGTGGGTAAACTAGGGTTGCAGAAATCAAGAAGTGAGAAACCACTGAAGTAAGGCAAAGAGCAGTAAAGCAGTCCTGGGTGGTCAGTGTAACAACTTGATATGAATAGGATTTGATGCCAGAACCAGAGGAACAAAGGTAGATGGAGGAGAAAAAAGTCCTGATGTCAGGTGTCAAGGTTGTATGTGTTCTGTGACTCATTAAGCTAGTCACTCCCTTGTATATTCAGATTTTAAAGTTAGTATTTGAGGTAATCACTTGAGATTATTCTTCCTTTTACAATTTATTTTTCCTTTGATTTCTTCATTTTAGTCTCTGAACTACTAACTCCATAACTTTATCTTCCACTTAAAACATTTACTTGCCCTAAAATATTGTGTTCATTCTTTGTGGGGCCTGAATCTTGGCTCTAGCTTATCTAGTACACACTGTGGTTTTCTCCAGCCCTCCCTCTAGTGGTACTTGTGGCCCCACAGTGCTGGTAAATTTCTTGTTTCTCCTCTAGTCTTAACCATAATGAGTGGTCTCCACCCTGGACACAACGTTCAGCAACCAGCTGAGCACTTCTGGCCACCTCATCGGCTAAAGGTGCAGGAATTTTTATAAGAACTAATCAAGCCAAGGAGACAGGAAGAGAACGGAGTGTGAGTCCCAGTACAGAACTGAAGTATGAAGCAGAATGAGGCAGGAGCACCAAGTTATAGTTTGGACCAACTCTTAAAGCACATAATCAGTGCTGCCACTCACAAGGCTCATTATTTAGTACTGGCTTTGTGAGTGATAATTTCTAGGTTACACTGACTGGTAGTGTTGTGGGTCCAGCTGAGCTTCCTACTTGGGTCAGCTTGGCTTGCAGCTGGTGAACCTTGCTGACCCCGTCTGCAGCATGCTGGAGAACTCAAAGTCACCTGATGCACACATACAAAGACAGCATAGTGCATGTAGGGAAAAATAGTGTACCATACTGAGAGAGGGAAAATGACATGTGTAGCAAGGAGAGCAACATTCTGAGAACAGCCACTATTAGACCTAATGTAGAGAGAGCCTGTAAACCTCCTGCCACACACATAAGAACAAGAAGGCAGTTAGGAATACAGAACTAACTATTGGCTCAGCCATTCCTGGAAAGAGAATTATTGGAAACTCCCTAGTGAGGGGTATTGGTAATAAATACTAAATTCATACACCTGTAGTGTAATGCTCATTCATAATTCATATATAACTGAATCTAGCTAGTATGCTATAAATTTCTCCACACAATGATCAAATTATTTTTAAAGAACTTTCTTGGATTTAAAAGCCCAACTAAAGCTCCCCATCCAGGTGTTGAGAGAAGCTTCCAATCATTAGATCAAAAGATCAATGCCTAAAAAAAAATCTGATTCGTTCTAAATGTGGGCTTTTTACAATCATTACTTCTTAGGGGAAAAATGCAGTGAAGACAATTACAACTTTCAATAACAAATTAAAAATTATATGAGGAGGTCAATTTTTTCAGAGGTGGTAAAGAATTAAAACAGATTATTAAGCTATTAATTCCCAATTTGACACATGGACAACAAAAGTAAGTTTTCATGGAGCTACTCATAAGAATTTTTCTCCTTATGTTTTATGTAGCAAGGAATGTTTTTAGTAGCAATATTATTCATTTATAAAATAAATGTGGATTCAATTAATAAACTGTATTCATACTCGGTCTGTCAAATTCTTGTTTTTAAACAATTGGGTTCACTGAGCAAGCTAATTTAATGCCTGACTAAAAGGAAAAAAGAATGGACATTCTCTTCAGTCAAAAATGCATGTGGATAGAATTTAAGCAAGTAAGCTTTTTCTCTGTGGAATAAAAAAAATAACTGAGTATATATTTTAAACACATACACACAATGGAAGAAATCAAACTAAATGTGTGTTTAACCTTTTCAACTTTTCGAATATTGAATGTGGTAAGATTGGGTATGACAGTCAAGTAGCTAAGTTGAAAGTTTTCTCTTTGTGTATGTTATTTTTATCCTTCTCTCTTCAGAATCTAAATGGAAACAGATGACTTCTTCAGAAATATTTAGCCATTTCTGTTGTAAATAGTGTCAATTCACAAATATAAACTAAATGATCATACCAATAATGAATAATTAAACAATAAGGCTGGAAAAATTAAATTATGTTTGCTAATTAATGTTCAGTTTTTTCTACTTTTCATTCAATTCACATAAGATCATTCTTTGTAATAATAATAACCATACACTCAAAGAAATGAGGGCAGAAGAGTAAATTATTATATTTTCTATTTGTATTTAATACATTTTCTTTTTATGTAACAAAAGAGCTTAATATTTTCCTTTTAAAAATAGAGACCTGTAGAGATGTCCTAATTAGCATCTCTTGTGGATGTCACATAGCCAAAGAAAATTAAATTATGTTCCTAATTATCTTGATTCTCAAGAAAGATTTTGTGAACATTAATGTTTGATGTCAAATTTTGTACAACGTTATTATTGCACCTATGTCCATGTCAGGTAGGGTAGAAATAATGGACATATCATACCTTTCATATAACTTTCAATTGCCATCTAGCATCTCTGCTTGATTATGTCACCAATGATGCCCAGGCAAAATTATGGAGTAGATAGTGTTCTTTGACCATGCCTTCTACCTTGCCTACTCTTTGGCATTTTTCTTTCTCCTTTTTTCAGAACTTACTGTTAGTAGATGGTTATATCCTTAAGTCAATTTAATATTAGGGATTTAACAGACTACCTCATTCAAGAATTAATTGCAGTTGCACTTGTTTAGATGAGAATAAGCAAATTTCAAAGGATAATGCCTATGATGGAAGTTCAAGCACTATAGGTTCTAGAAAGGGAATATTCTTGTTCAGGAGGTCTTTTTAGAATCCTGATTAAAACAAACAAACAACAACAACAACAACAAAATCTTCTTTTTCATCCTTAAGTAATCTCTTAAAGTTGTGTGTGTTGCATCTGTATTTGTGTGTGTGTGTGTGTGAGAGAGAGAGAGAGAGATTTTTACCTGCCATAATTTTGAGTATTGCATGTATAAAGCCATAACCAGATAAAAAGAGTACATTCACTCTTTCTTTCTCTCTATATATATATGTATATGGTTTTGCATACACACACACACACACATATGGTTTTGCAAAGTATATCATCCTTCCGATAATGCTTTAAAAAATGCCAATCTGATTTATTTCTAAAAGCAAGAAATGACAGCTGTAAGTTGTGAGGACTGACAACTAAGACTAGGCAATGGCATTTTAACCAATGAGTAATCAGGATAGTTGACAGGTATTCCTCAAGATTCAAATTTCCTATGAGGCACAACAGTTTGGCAAACAAATGCAAGTGAACCATGGTTCGATGAAAGTCAACTTAGGATTGCTAAAATTTTAGAAGATGTCAATACTTACCAGAATACACATTATGAGCTGTATAACTTTCATTAGGAAACATTTGCAAAAGAATATCTGAAGCTATAACTATACGATTAAATTTTTTCCCAGTAGAAATATCAATTACTAAATACCAAACATCTTCTTCAGAGCTACTTGAGACATTAAATCAATATGTAAAATGCCAGCAAGATATTGTGAAATACAATCTTTGCACTGTCAAAGAGCATTCTCTGGAATATTCACACTGGCGAATATTGCAGTCTACCAAGTAAGCCACCATCCTAGCAAGCAGTGAGTCACCATCTATAAAAATTCAGAACTTTCTTAAATTTGGAAGTTTATCAGCTATGAAAAGGAAGTTACCATACCAGAAAAATGCAGAGATTTTGAGGCATTGCCTTAAGTCGTCTCATTTATTATCCAGTAGTCCACATCACCAAATAAAATGTGTTGTGGAAAAAAACAAAACAAAAAAAAGCAATAAGCAAGAGAGATCAAATAACCATGGCCAGCTCTTTAGAAATATCTGATAAGCAATTTTTCCCCTTCTGTCCCACTTTGTCCTTCTGATGCCCTTATTCAGATTCTCTTCTTCCTTACTCCCTAGATCCAAAAAGCATGTTTTGCCCCACAATGTTTTCTACTCCCTGCTCTTGCATTAAAAATAAAATTGTTAATGACCAGTGATGATGAGCTTTAACGAGTTTATTTTCAATGCGAGGGCAAGAAGTAGAGAAAATTGGAGGGCAAAACATGCTTTTTGGATCTAGGGAGTAAGTAAGAAGAGAAGCTGAATAAGGGCATCAGAAGGGCAAAATGAGATAGAATGGAAAAAAATTGCTTGTCGAAGATTTCTAAAGGGCTGGCCATGGTTATTTGCTCCCTCTTGCTTGTTGCTTCTGGCGATTGCTCAAGGATCTAGAACCAGAAATACCACTTGACCCAGCAATCCCATTACTGGATATATACCCAAAGGATTATAAATCATTCTACTATAAACATACATGCACGCATATGTTTATTGCAGCACTGTTCACAATAGCAAAGATTTGGTGAAATGCCCATCAATGATAGACTGGATAAAGAAAACGTGGCACATACACACCATGGAATACTATGCAGCCGTGAAAATGATGAATTCATGTCTATTGCAGGGACATGAATGAAGCTGGGAACCATCATACTCAGCAAACTAACACAGAAACAGAAAACCAAACACCACATGTTCTCACTCATAAGTGGGAGTTGAACATTGAGAACATACGGACACAGGGAGGGGAATATCACACACTGGGGCCTGTCAGGGGGTGAGGGTCTATGGGAGAAATAGCATTAGGAGAAGTACCTAATGTAGATGATGGGCTGGTTGATGGGTATAGCCAACCACCATGGCACATGTATAGCTATGTAACAAGCCTGCATTTTCTGCACATGTATTGCAGAACTGAGAGAATTTAAAAAATAAAAATAAACTTGTTCTAATCCTATGTCCTATGCAACTATTCTTTGGAAGATAGTTTCTTTTATTGATTTAAATATTTTTTAAAAATCTCCTATGCAACAGATGATATATATGGCAGGTGCTATGGGTACTAAGATAAAGGAGAAATCATTCCTTTCATCAAGGAGCTGCCTGTCTAGATGAGAATATTCCTGTTAGTAAATATTTACTTAAATATTTATATATTTAAAGCTAAAAATATATTATTTGTGAATGGTGTCCAGCTTTTGCATTTTAATAGAGTATTTCTACAGAAAGATCATAACCTTAGAAAAGTAATTTTAATGGAAAGAACTTTAAATACATCACAGGGTGTGGGGAGGTGGTTTACGGTGTGTGCAGGGAGTTGAGAAAGGTGGGAGGACTTTAAGTAATAGTCACAGAACATATTGGCTAATTCAATATTATTTTCAAGAAAATGCAACGCCATTACTAAGTAAATATACTGGAACAGCTGCTATGCATATTATATGATCACTGTAGAATACTAACATATGGTTTTCCTGCAAGTTCTACTATGATAAAGTCAACCCTGGAGGTTGGAAATTGAGTTTCAACTGTGGAGTGAGGTCATTCCCGTTATCAGTCACTTCAGTAAAACCGACTGAAGGAATAGCCAGAGATAGACAGCATGGTACAAACAAGGCACCTTTGCCTTCCAGGGGACATTTGACAGTATCTGGAGACATTTTTGATGGTCATAATTGGGGAAGTTGCTACTAGCATCTGGTGCACAGAGACCGGGGGTGCTGGTGGACATTCTGCAATGTACAGAACACCTCCTCACAATAAAGAACTATCCAGCTCCAAATGTCAATAGTGTCTTCGGCCACTAGTGTTCAGCCAATAGTGCTGAGGTGAACAAACCCTGATACAAAGGATTTTCTAAAGGCAGCATCTCTTTCATCCTCAGTTTCCTCCCAGGAATGGGTTAGGGGCAAGCTCACTGTGATAAGATTTAAAAGCTGATATTTTCACCTACCTAAAAATATTTGATGCATTTCTCAAACTTGAGTTAATATTAAGATATCTGGAACATGTCTTTAAAATATATATTAACAAGTCTACTTCCAGGAGATTCTTATTCAGTAGGTTTCAAAAAGGACTCAAGAATCTTAAATTTTTGGGTGGTTCTAACGTGAGTGATTGAAGGACCACGCTACATGAAACATTGATCTGTTGGATATGACCCAAGTTCTCTGACATTCTTTACTAGTCTTCACCATTGTCAAATTGCTGCATACTTATTCTGAGGTACATATTGTCTTTCTCTTCTCATACATTATGTTCTAGCAAGAGATTGATTTGAAGTTCACTGAAACTGTGCTGTATCATGAATGATCACTTTTCATGTGCTGTCTCTGCCTGGATCCCCTTTCCTTCTTTGTCCCACTGGTGAGTAACCAGTAGTATGCAGGTAGGTAGATGTTTAGTGGCTATCCAAAAACAAACAAAAATCCCTGATTTGTAGTATTTGCCAATGTTGGTGGTGTAAATACTCCCACCAAAGCCAATTTCAAGCTACCAATATGGCCTTCCTAAACACTGAGACTTGAGAAGAGATGTACACAATTAGCTCTTGAGAATTGGATGTGCTAGACCTAATACAACATTGAGAGTAATCACTATCCTTTAGCCTCTCTTGAAGCCTTCTCTAATAACTCAAGTGTTCCTTGCACAATTAATATTGCAAGTATTACATTCTCTCATGCATACTTCTTAATATGCACATTATTTAACTAGACTGTGAACTCTTTGAGATAAAGGCCTGTGATAATAAAACACATAAATTCAGTTATATTGCAATTTTTACCCAAGCGCTTGTGTATTTCTGGTAATTTTGTGTATGTTTTTCTTTTGATATCCCAAATTATTTAATAAAGTTTTCAAATCTTCAAAGTATTGTCTAAGTTCCAACTTTGCCTATGTTAAAGTGTATGAAGCCAAAGAGCTTTTGTTCATACTTAGGCCAAAATAAGAATGGGGAAAGTATATCCTCCAAGAGTCAGCCTAACTACTAATAAAAGTGAGATACATGACCTTGGAAATTTAACTTCGAGTTACTCTTCATTAATGTGGGATTCTCTTACAAAGAATCTAGGTTTTGGGTTATTTTGGTCTAAGAAAACTGTATTTACTTATAGTACAGGATTTTAGAGTCAACTTTGCTGAGTTGAACTATTTCTACTTTGAAATTATTAGAAATTTCTTAACCAGGACCATTTTTTTTTTTTTCTCAAAACGGATTCCCTTACTGGTTCATTCCTAAGTAATTGCCTTCCTGAAATGGAACATGAAGGTCAGAAAAATTCGATAATTGCTCTGGTACCTGGAAAAGATATAGAGTGAAGACTTTTTATGCTGCCACAAGAAAGAGTCCACCTTAAGTAAACAGGCAGATTGTTTCATTTCATCGGAAAAGATAATACAAAGATTCACTATGAATACATATTATTTCAGTCATTTGTCTTCTTCATTCATATTTAAAGAGTAGATATTACAGTCCATTTGTTTTACTCAAAATTCAAATCTAAAACTTTATCAGTAGTGAATGTTCTCTATCGTGTGTGTGTGTATGTGTGTGTGTGTGTGTGTGTGTGTGTTGTTATAGATTCAAATGGAACCAACAAATCATAATACAGTGTAAACAGAAGAAATGATCTTCCTGTAAGGGCATAGGCATAATGATGAATTAAATAAATCATAGCATACTATGGTATAGAATGTTCTTTCAATATTTTATGAAATTCCAAGTTGAAACACAAAGAAAAATGTTTCTTCTGGGAGGTAATTATAAACAAAAGACATGCGGGAGTTTTGTCAAAAAACCCTTACTTAGGAAATGCATTTATTTTGTGCACATACTACTTTTTGCTTATTTGATTTTCGGTGGTTTATGGAAAGATGCAAGAAGAACTTAAGTAGATCTACATGTGATTCAGTAGGAGCAGATTTTTTTGTTTTAGTTTATCGCTGAGCCAACTCAAACTCTATTTCCAACTCAAAAGCAAAGCCAAATAATATTTAACTTTTCTGGCTTAAATTACTCATTTAAAAAGTAAGTTTAAGTTGGCAGTGAAAACAATTGTATAAGCTGCTGGGGCCGAAACCTTAGAACAATGATATTTAAGTTTAGATTATCAAATACTTGATAAGACTGAAAATCATTGTAGAAGATCATTTTCATTTTGATGATTTTTCATTTTGGAGTTATTTATTTATTTGCCATTAAAAAATGACTTGCTCTCAGGCTTGTATCTCAAAGAGAGTTAGAAACAATTTTGAAAAAATAATATTATATTAGGCAGGGATCCCAAAATTTGATAGGACACAACTGTATAGTAGAACTTAGTGATGTAAATGACATATTTTTCTTAAGAAATAGACTTTATAACTTTTTTTAAAGCTTTATCCCCTTTGAATGATGGGTCTTTTTGCCTAGGAGTGAAATAATTATATACGGTACTGTACCACAACACTCTCTTAAAATATATATTGCATCAGGGTCATAATGTTGTAATTTAGAGTTGTAAAGGTAAGAGAGTGGGCTTTTAAATTTAATATCTCAGGGACTTTGGATCCTTTCCACCCAAAACTTGGCTTACTATGTGAGTCCACAGATGATTTTAATGGCTTAAATTGGTTACGGCTTTTCAAATTGTGAGGTAGCCAATAATTTAGCTTTGACCAGTTTAAACAATTAGTTCTAACCAGCTCTAGTTATTCTAAAAATTAAATTTTAGAGTGAAAGCAGTAAGTGTGCTTAGTTAATATTCCTCATTGCTCAGAAACTTATATTTGAAAATAACTTGAAAGGTTTTAATCTAAAGGAGGAACTTTTATTTGTATAAATAATTTTAAGGGACTTCTTAATTCTGTGAACAATATGTTGTGAATCCAAAATATTGTTGCGTGCAAATGAAAATACAATATGGAGACCAATAGTTTCAAGACAAAAATCCCTTCTATCCTCTTTTTTATACATATGAGCAATATTTCCACGGTTTTGATAAGTTTCATGTTTTGTAGTAAAATTTTAAAGCCAGCTATCATCTGCAAATTGTAGGAAAGAAAGCAGAGTTCGAATGATAGCATAAGTTTCCTGGCTTTATCCCATTGCAAACTTTAGAGTCTTTTGAATTGCCTTAATTTGGATTTCGCAAAAGCCTTCAGTGGCAGATTGCCAGTTTCCATTAAACTTACACAGTGTTAGTCTTACTTGAGAGTTTTCGGATCACTGTTAAATAACTCAGCAGACAGAGGGACATAATGCCCATCTTGTATTGTCCCGACCAATAAGTGCACTCGAAGGCTGTTAGCAGAGAGGCTGAAAAGGAGGTTGCATAAGGAGACACAGAATCCTAAGTACCTTCTCATGCTTAACTATATGGTTTGTACTTGTGTCATTTTGTGGGCAATTGTGCTAACGGTGATCTTCTATTACTCCTCTTTATTTATAAGATGATTCAAATTAACATTAATACCAGTGTAGAAAAGGGGAGATGGCTTTGCAAAGGCAAAGGCAATTAAAATAGCCACATTTTCCAAGTACCCTTTTTTGTCTTGCCTAAATGTTCTCACATTTGAATAAATGTAGCAAGAACAAGGAAAAATTATTTGATATGTCTGGGATTAAACATAAGTACAATATGTTTTAACAAGTGGATTACAACCAATACAAGGCCTCTCAAATTTTCTTTTTTATTTCTGTAACAAAGCTTGGTTTGACTTCATAACAAGAGTCCATTCATCTATGAACTGCTAAGTTTAATGAATCTCCGAGTTGAATTAAGTGAATATGGTAGGCCCTCCATATCCATAGGTAGTACATTCATGAATTCAACCAATCAGGGATGGGAAATACTTCTTAAACAATTGCGTTTGGCCGGGTGCGGTGGCTCACCCCTGTAATCCCAGCACCTTGGGAGGCCGAGGCAGGCGGATCACGAGGTCAGGAGATCGAGACCATCCTGACTAACACAGTGAAACCCCGTCTCTAGTAAAAAATACAAAAAAATTAGCTGGGCGTGGTGGCGGGCGCCTGTAGTCCCAGCTACTCGGGAGGCTGAGGCAGGAGAATGGCGTAAACCCGGGAGGCGGAGCTTGCAGTGAGCCGAGATGGCGCCACTGCACTCCAGCCTGGGCGACAGAGCAAGACTCCGTCTCAAAATAATAATAATAATAATAATAATAATAATAATAATAATAATTGCGTTTGTACTGAACATCTACAGACTTGTTTCCTTGTCATGATTCCCTAAACAAAACCTCCTTACAGCCATTTACATAACATTTACATTATATTAGGTATTATAAGTAATCTAGAAATAAAGTATACCAGAGGATGTGGGTAGGTTACATGCAAATATTGCACTATTTTATACCAAGGACTTGAGCATCCGTGGCATTTGGTATCTGAGGGAGGTCCTGGAACCAATCCCCCATGAATACTGAAAGAGGACTGTACTATACTTTCTGTAGCAATTTTGGAAGAAACTGTAAACAGTGACCTGGAGCCAAATGATCTGCTACCGTTATTGTAATCTAAACTAGACACAATCTTTAACTTCAGTTTTGAGTCAGTCAAATGGGAGGAGGTTGATTACCCATTTTCCAAATTCCCACCTGCCACAAATTAATGTCACCATGACATTACAGACTGTGGTCAGAACAGGATGAAGATGTCAAAGGAGAAGAAGAGACACTAACATTTGTCTAGAGACATCCAAATCAAGATATTTTCACAACAAAATTTGGTAATGGAATTTGAAACACATAACAAAAGAAAGAAGTACAATGTTGCTGTTCCAGCTTAATAACTTCATCTTCTCACTTCAGGATTCCACGATCCCTCAAAAACACACAACTGTGATAAAGAGAAAACAGCAACCTCATATACCAGCTTACACAAAGCAAGGCTTGTCAATTAACAGGTTCAAACTACAGGGGGAAAAGGTGGATTTGAACCGTCAAGGACTTGCTGTGTTCCCTTCTTCCTTTCATATAACCTCATTGGTACCAGGAAGTCAGCTCAGGGAGATGGAAATGGCAAGTAGTTATGTCAGCATAGGCTAAGAGATGGGGCACAGTGAAGAGGAGTCTGGATTGAAATGAGATTGAAAACAGTGATCCTTTCGGGTACATTTTCAGCACAGCACTCTGCTAATTATTCTGTTCATGTTTTGAAAGCTGCATCAGAATAAACTTCGAACAGGGTAAAAAAAATGTGATAATGAAATCCCGTTAGAAATTTCCAGTTGGGCCTACTGTAACCTTAATGTTGTAGATATATCTAATACTGATTTATTAGGTCAGTGAAGAAAATAGAAATGTGATAGAAATATGGTAGTGTGTGCTCTGAAAAATGTATAATGTCTTTTTTTTTCTTAATATAAAAAGCATGGTGTCAATCAATTTAGCTTTTGTACATAATATATAAAATAATACCTTGGTTTATTTTAAATTTAGTTTCCATATTCATGTATTAATTTATGCATTCCTATAATTATTGAGTACCAGCTATGTGGCAGGCACCAAGTATACTAAGATACAACAATGAATAAGACCTGGTCCCCATCTCCCAGGGGTGTGCTGTAGAGTCAAATAATACTGGATTGTATGTCCTTTGTTACAATGAAAAGTGTCAGCAGCCTATGGCATAATTATAATCTGACAGAAAAACTAAGTATTATATAATCAAGCAACTTCTTTCAGTGCATATCCACTTCACAGTGCTCTGGTACTATGAAAAATTATACTCACAAATGCTCCTAGCATATTGAAAAGATAAAAATGCCTATGCTCTAAAAATTATCCCAAATCATTCCAGATATTATTTTATGTAGAATTAGAATATGAAGATATTAGCCAAGAGAATGAAAAATGAGTGTACCTGCATACAGCTGTGTGTTCTATTTTTCAGGCTTAACAGCTTAGCTGTAACATTTGTATATTAGCTAAATAACATCTCAAGGGGCGCTGGAGATAGAACCTTGATGTCTACTGATTGTACATGTGTGAGTTTGTGCTCTCAAAGGATGGTCCTTTAAAAACTCCCTGCTGGAAGCTATTGTGCATATTGTAAAAGGACCGTTGCTAAGTGCCAATTGAGCTAGTACTGTATACTTACCATTTAGAAAGAAGATTTCATACCACTTGATTATGTTAAATAGAAATGTTTGAAATTTATACAGAATTACATCAAAATGGCACAGTAGTTATATGTCTAAAGAGCTGCAACTACTGTATCCCATAACTAATGTCAATCCTTCTGGTAGATGGTTTAATGTGAGACTGTCACAGAATGTATTACGTGACAAGTATAGAAAGCCATGGAATAGTGATACCATAAATATATATTGTAATAGAACCTAAAACCATGTTTGTATTGAAATATACCTACATATATATGTACGCGCGCGCGCACACACACACACACACACACATATGCTGGTGTGTGTGCGTTTGTGTGTGTGTGTGATGTATCAAACAACACAAATGGAACACTGACCGAATTTTTAAGTACATACAGTCATATCTAAATCAATCAAGTAAGTTGTTTTTTGTGCTTTCTAGAGTCAAAATACCATATACTTATTGGTGCTTTCTGTACAGGGTTCTTGTGTGACACAACATGTGTTACTTCTAACGAATTCTTCTGAAAGTATCATCTCTTCAGAGACTTCCCATTTTCTGTCCAAAATGGGGAGCAGGTAGATTCTTGTAATCTTTTCCATCAACCAATTATATTTTCAGTGGATATGTGGCCTATGTCCCCTAGTTGTAAAATATACATGTAAAAGATGCAATAATACACTACCTTATGTCATAAAAACATGAAACTGGGAAGGAAACAGATAAAAGCCCATGGCTATACCTTCTTTCCTCCAGAGTTTCCATTAAAATAACAAAAAACGAACTTTTTTAGGGAATGAAGTAGGATGCAAATAGGAGATAAAAAAGAAGGCAGCTATGAGCCAGAAAGTTTAAGAAAAGCTTGGAAGATAGATTGTAAATGAGGGAGGAAAATGGGAAGAAAAGGTACTGTTCAAAACCCCAAGGATGGTATGGACTTCTCAAGAGTCTAGGAGAAATGCTAACCTAGAGTCAGCCAAAGATTTTTATGGCATGTGAATTATACCTCAATAAAATAGTTGAAATTATTGTGTGGTTTTTTGTTTTTTTTTTCCAGAGGAAAAGAAAAGAACATTATTGGGCAATGAGGCAGCCATCAGGGCATGGGACAAGCAAGATCCTTTGATCCCATCCCCTCCTTATAGGTTAATGTTCAAGAGAAGGTCCACTTTCATAAGCAGTCTTGTAAAAACTAAAACTAATAAATATAAAAATCGAAATGATCTGAGAAGGGAGACCTCCTTATGAGAAAAGGTGATAAGAGTGGGGAAAGAAAGTGGACAGTTTCACTTAGATCCTTACTACCTCCATGAAGAACTGGGAGGGCAGAAGAGGAAGCATCTATTGGCCCAAGAAGCAAAAGCACCTCCACCTACACGGGAAACCTTACCAAATGCTGGCTTTGGAATGGATCCCCACCTGCTAATCCGCCCAAGCCACATAAATCCCAAGCACACCTTACCGGCCGGCCAAGTTTGTACAATAACACAGACACTACAGCCAGCATGCCTCTTCCTCCCTGCCCTGCTCCCAACTCCCGTTCAAAGGAACAGGTGATTTAGAGAACTGACTGCTCATCTTTGGGGGAATGATTGCCAGCTAATTATACTAACCGACCTGGTCCTTCATCTACAAATGTGAATCTACAACTATGCATCAGCAGACATTTAGGTTGAAAGGGAAGGATCACTAGCAACAAATAGAGGTAATACTGGGAAATCGTATCCTTAGATTTGAGAAAGTGTTCCACAAGCTGCAATAATAAAAGTGTTCATCTGAGAACAAAATGAGTCTCTGAGAATTTAAAATATGATTGCAAAATGAAAAAAGAAAATCACGAAACTACTGAACAACCAACCTAATGAAAAAAATTCTTTAAAAAATTGATTTGAGTAAGAAACTGAAAGAAATGCTTTGGCGTTTGGAGCAAAAGTCAAATAAAAAATAGGAGATAAATATTAAAAGATTTGGGGGTTTTATCCAGAAGATCCAAAATTCAGCATAAATTTTTGAAGTAGAGGACAGAGATAAGGAACGGGTGAGGAACACAGAGTAGAAGAAAATTGTCATCACATGTCACAACCACCAGAATGGCAAAAATTGAATTTGATAACAGTGTGGGCAAAGATATGGGGAGGAGGCAATCACAGAAACTATAAGGGAGAAGGTAATCTGTGCAATTTCTTTGAGAAGATGTTAATTTAGCCTTTAATCCAGTATTTTGCTTTTAAGAATTTTTTTATGGATAGTTTATCCAAGTGAGCAAGGATATATTTTCCAGTACTCATTTTGGTATGATTTTAATAACTAAAACTTAAAACAATATCTATCTATAGTGGCAGTATATTTATGTGGTCATTTAAATATAAGAAAGTTAGTTATATGTTGATATGAGTAAACATCAGATATACAGAGTTAAATGCCAACCAAAAAACATTTAAGGAAAAAATTTACAATTTTTACAGTTAAACCTGTAGATTCTTTCATATGTCTGTATATTTCTTAGAAAAGTCCGGATTGCAGAATTCAAATTTTAATGTTGCCTTCAATTAGGTATCTTCAAAATCACAATATTCCCAAAGGTTGAGAAAAATTATTGAGTTATAATATGCTAATTCAATATATAAGTAATCTTTAATAAACACAGCAATTCAAAAATAAAGCATTCGAATTGATCAAAAGAGGAAATTCATACATTTTCTTCCAGAAAATAGAGTGTATATTCCTGGCTTATTAACAAGTCTGCATCAATTATATAGTAAACATAAAATATTTATATGTATTTTCTGAGTTAGTCACATGTAAATCAAGGAAGACACCTGATAGGAGAGAGCTGTTTTTAAAGTCATTTTAAAAACCGTAATTGGTTAATAACACTTCAGATTCATCAAAAAAAAAAGATAGAAAACTCTGTATTTATTTTATAGATTTTCCAAGCTATCAGTCATTTTGTCCCTTCAACTACTTACTTGTGGTCACTTTACTCTAAATCATCAGAAAAAAAAAAAAATTGTATAAGTTTGAAACTCAAACATGTTACTTTTTCTAGTTGCTATTTACTCAATATAAAAAAAAGGTTGTTAGAAGAGAATATTGAGCCCGAGATAACATATAAGCATAGATATTTACTTAATAGAGGAATCAGTATAGAGTAACAAATTAAATCATAATAGAGAAGTGGTTAAAAGGATTAAACCTAAGACCTCTGAAATCTAGTGTTTTGGACATTTCATTAGTTCCCAAGTTCTGTACCTTGAATCACAAATGTTCTAAACATACCAATGTATATTAACTATACTACTACTGAAAAATTTCTGTTCTGGCCAATTGGATGTCTTTTTTTTTTTTTTTTTTTTTTTTTTTTTTTTTTTTTTTATATGGAATCTCAATCTGTACCCCAGGCTGGAGCACAGTAGTGCGATCTTAGTTCACTGCAACGTCTGCCTCCCAGGCTCAAGTGATTCTCCTGTCTCAGACTCCAGAGTAGCTGGGATTACAGGTGTGAGCCACCACGCCTGGCTAATTTTTGTATTTTTGGTAGAGACAGGGGTTCACCATGTTGGCAAGGCTGGTCTCGAACTCCTGGCTGAAGTGGCCCACCCACCTTGGCCTCCCAAAGTGCTGTGATTACAGGCATGGGCCTCTGCACCCGGCCAATCGAATGTTCTAATGGATTCTTCCACTATAAAGCAACTATATTATGCTTAAGGTATTCTGGGACATATGGCTAGTTTTTTAAGATGTGGAGAATGTTTTCAAGACCTCCCTGGTCCTCTCACATACATGTATACACTAACAGTGATCTGGAACCCCAATGATGGATTGGAGCTGAAACTAGACAGACGGACATTGCTATTAAGACACTGAGTCTCCTCTGGTGCAGTGAAGAAATTGGGGCAGGCATTCCCTTGCAAAATAAGGAGAGAACTGAAGTGATTCCAGATTGGTGTCTCTCCCACTCACCCACAAAAGAAAATATTTTTGGAGGAAAGTTCTCAAAATTTAGGCCCACAGGGCAGATAAACATTGAGTAATGCACTTACAAATGAAGATCATCAGGCACGTAAAGTTGTAGACACTAAAGAATACTAATAGTGGAATTACCAGGCAACTTATGTAATTACATTTGAAATGATTAAAGAAACAAAAGGTGCGCTAACAAAGATGAGCATGAAACAAGACCTACCAGGACTTAACCTGACAGATTTAAGAAAAAAAAAAAAAAAGAGATTATACCTAGAAAATGAAAAACAGAAGTATAGAAGGCAAATAAAATAAAACACCTCAATGAGGAGTTTAAACAGCAGATAAAACACAAATAATGAATGAATTAGTGAATGGAATTATTTATAAAAATTATCAAAATGTGGTAAAAAGACATGAAGAGTCAGAAATATACATATATATCTCTAACCTTAGGATAAAGCTCAGCCTTAGATGGGGGTCTGTGGATTTAGAAACAGTATGCTCCACAACTAAGAATGTAAAGCTCCTATACCAAATCACCAAGTGAGCTGTCAAATTTGAGAGGAGATCCCTATAAGAAGAAACCTTGGAAGAAGTTTAGGTAAAAATAAAGCAGCCCCTGCATTGGAGCTCCTTCCCTCCTTCAGAATCCCATGAAATTATAGGTGGCTTAGAGCAATCTCACGACTTACTGAAGCCTTTGGCAATTAGACTCTGTTAGTTATTCTTGGCATCTGGACTGATCAGCAACCCTCACTTATCTGACTCTGACCTGACAGCCTCCTTCCACAGTGGGTGCTCTTTGCACTAAACATCCATTAGATGAGATAAGCCTCCCAAATTTTGCATTGTGTAATAGAAAAAAAAAAAAGCATCACTGATATCTTAGCAAATTTTATGCACAGACCCTTATTCCCATAGATAACCTCCCTTACTGCTTTCCCACCTTCTGGCTTACTGGTAGCCAATAAGACTTGCTGTGACTGAAAGAGTGTCCCTCTGACATGGGAAAATCTCAAGGAATGCCACATGCCATACATATGCTAAACTGCTTATATCTTACAGCAGTCGATGTTTTTCACAGTAGGCTAATTTCAGGTAGTTTTCCTGGCCATAGAGCATCATCCCAATATTGATTAAAAAAAAAAGACTCTTTCGTACAAATTAATAGGGCATATTAATGGCTTAGATATTTGTTCAGGACAGTGAACCACTTAAGCTATACTGGCAAACAACAACAATATGGAACAACTTTTATGAAATGATACAAGTTAATCACATACCTAGTGTATTTGTTATACGAGTATATGCCTATGTGACATGATTACATCTCAAGGAAAACATTGGGACTGAAATAGTCAATTAGGCACAGACAGCTGTCTCTTCTATAACTTACTGGATTCACAGCAGTAAACCCATCACAGCAGTAGAACCACTACTAAAGACTAAATTGCCCCCCCAAAAAAAATTCTGACATGCATAGAATCCACTGTTGTCCCCCCAAAAATCTCTATTATTTGTCAACTGTGGTGGGCTTTCCAATGATATCTCCAACAAGGCTGGCATATCTAGCTGTCTTCGGCTATTTAAAGGTTGCACATGACATATTTGTGCATTTGCTGAGCTCCAAATCACCCACAAGCTGGGGGAAAGGGACGTGGAACAATCCAAGGAGGGTTTGTGGAAGCATAGCACGCTTGTCTCTCTTTTCCTGAATGGTATCCTTTTGAAAGGAAAAATACGATTTTCCTGTTGATTTCTGTTTTGCTTTATTTAATACCTGTTTGTTTATTTGTTCGTTTCCTTGCAGAATACTGAATATGAATGAGCTTGGACACTGACTTTAGGTGGCTACCTTCTTCTGTTCTTGGCGGTTGCTTATAATGACAAAATCTGACTCCTGACTTCTGGTGGAACTTAGCATGCTGCATAAAGGACAGCCAGTGTCCCTCATTCCCACCAACTTCCGCAAAGAATGGTGATTATTTTATAAAGTTGAACATTTCCATATTTTGTTATATCTCAGTATGTAAATCATCACCTGCATATTTAGGTACATATTCTTGCACAGGTGCACCAAAAAACAGATACAAGAATATTTTATATGAACATTACTCTTAATAGCAAAATGAGGAAATGATACAAATGTAAGTAAATAGGAGACAAAATAAATAAATTAAAATATATTTATAATGGAATTTTACACAACAGTGAAGAGAAACGCTCTGCGGCTACATGTTACATCCAAACATAAAAATTACTCTTAGGAATATAACATTGAAAAATAAAATTTGTAAAGTCACAAGTCCCATAATACCACATATGTTTTCATAAATCTCAAAAACAAACAAAATTAGCCAATGTATTGTTTATTCGTCAATCGTCTGTGCTAAAAGCCATTTTGTAAAAAAGCAAAGTAATGATAAAGGAAAAATTCAGGATGGAGTTATTTACTTCCGGGAGAGAGGTAGGGAGGGGTATAGGGAAGAGCATATAGCTGCATGTGAAGTTATTGGCAAATTTGTCATTCATGGGTTGTGCAGTAGGTTCACAGGTATTTGATTTATTATTGTATATACACATATATTTATTATTTTT
Source organism: Macaca thibetana thibetana (assembly GCF_024542745.1). Classification (NCBI taxonomy): domain Eukaryota; kingdom Metazoa; phylum Chordata; class Mammalia; order Primates; family Cercopithecidae; genus Macaca; species Macaca thibetana. The sequence continues at coordinate 43,646,260 of NC_065580.1, forward strand.
GTATATGAATATAAAATGTATACCATATATTATTGTATTTATATATTATATATGTATGTTTGCAGCATGTATTTGTTTGAAAATGCCAAATATTATATTTAAAGGTAATAAATAAAACAGGTTCAACATTGTTTAAATAGTTCTTTTGTAAAATATGTTGGGGACAAACATATCTTACAAAAAGTTAAATAATAAATAGGGATAATTAAAGCTGAGCTCAGTGATTTCAAAATAATATTAGTCAATATGAACTTCCAAATGGGGGCATATTTCTCACCTTTTAGGGGAAAAAATATCATCGGTAATTAAGAATGTCCTTATCTCTCCAAATTCTTCTACCACCAACCCACCATTTTATCTAGAAGTATACCATTAATTATACCTTAATTCATAAAATATCCATTGGTCTACTGACAAATTATAAATATCCTTGGGTGAGAAAATATATTAATCAACAAGCTTATGGTACACAAGAGTTTAGCTGGCAACAATAGGTTACTTTTGAAAGTAGAAAGTATCTGAGAAAATGGACAGCAGGGCAGGTCAGTTTAATTTTGACAAGAAGAGAGGAAGACTCGGGCTAGGAAATGGAGAAGATGGTAGTACTTGTGGGCCTGTGTGACTGCAGGTATATGGGCAGTCAGTGTGAGCTCAGGACATTTTCTGAGAAGAGAAGAGCAACAAGAGGGAAAAGAGGGCAGAGTGGGTTTCTGTGGATTACTCAGTATCTGCCACCATCTCCTTTCTCCACATGGTTCTTGTTTTTTAATTCCTTATTTCTTGTTTTTTCATTCCTGGCTGCCGCATCTCAGCCGTGCTTGAAGGAGGTGTGTTGTAGGAGATGCTGTCAGTTTCTGTCAGATTACTTCAGCGCGGGGTTCACCTGAAGCTTTGATGCACAGTTATTGCATACATCAATGTCTTCCTACCTTAAGCAACAGTGTGTCTTTCTGCCTGAGCTCATGTTCACTTGGAGTACAGGACAGGCCCAAAGTGTCTCATTTTTAAAGTCTAGAAGAGCCACCATCAGCCAATGGGAGAAGGGAGGTGGTTAAGTATTCCAGTTATCTTCTACCTTGGAGATGTGCTTCCATTGTCTCTCTGAAGATTCCCAGGAGGATTTAAGTCCAGTTGCTCACGGTGATAACTTACCCATCAACACACCCTCTTTATGGCCCTCTTTCCTTTCTTTCTCACTTCTTTATTCTTTCACTCTGCTTCCTGGGATCACCTCCCAGTTTACTTGCACCTGAATCCTTGTCTCAGGGTCAGCTTTTAGAGATGGTAAATTGACACGTATGCATTCAGATTTTTAAAAACATTTTATCTTCTCTTTCTAGTTTGTTAGGTAGCATTTCTTATGGATTAAAAAACAGCTGGAGTAGCTGGAGTCAGTGTTAGACGATGCAGCATTGTAAGTGTGGTGTGTTATTGTGGTACCCATGCTGCAATATATTTACATAAAGTTATTTAATGAATACTGTTTCTCTCACTCCTTCTACCACCAGGGCTTACCATATTGCACAAGATAAAGTTATTTCTGCTGCAGGCGGGTTACTTATCATTAAGCCTCAACTGTCAAATTCAATACAGAAAAATCTAGAAGTCAGTCCCTGAGTGACTGTTTTGAAGCTGTGTTACATGGGAAGATGGTGTGAAAGTATGAAAATGAGAAGGAAAGGGAGGATTATGCCTTTCTAATCAAGAGCTGATGCTTTCCTGCATTGTCACTTTCTCCACATGTCAGTAGAGGAGGGTTTTTCTAATCACCCATGATCTTTGAAAAGTTCAACAGGCAATTCTATCTTGTATTTCAAGAATGTGTAGTGCCAGTACCTCACATCAGAACCAGACTTGTGGATAACCAATTACACTTTGCTAAATTGGTCTGATCCATAACTAAATATATGTCTAGGGCACTGTGAAATTTAACAGTAAAGTATCGGCTTAGTCCTTTGGATATTTTATTTCAGAAAATGCAAACTGCTACAATGGTACTTGAGACAAGAAGACAACATGAAACTCTATTGTGCCTTACCCTGTGAAGACTGTTTTGCCAGTGGCCCAGGCTGGAAACCAATGATGATTCAAATATATATATACTTATGTTTGTAAAGGATCCAGGAGCCCCTGACCTGTCAATTCTGAGTAAATAGCTCTTGGCAATCAGAACATACATCAAAAAGTAACCTGAATTATCTCAAGCTCACTTAAACTAGTAGAGAATCCACATTGAGTACTCTGAGTTTTCAGAGGTGATAGGAAAATCATAGAACAATTCTTCCTTCTGACCTTTCAGCAAAGTCAGGTCACTCATACTGTCAAGGACCTATAGTACTGGAATGTAGAGGAATAAGAAACCTGCCCTTCTGAAAAAGGGTGGCATCTATATTTGAAAAGGTCGGAGGAAGATCTGAATAAAGATCAACGGAAGCTTTGAGCATCTTTCCTTGACCTGCCCTGAAGAAGAGAAGTAGTACCGATAAATGTGGTTTTCTTGATAACTTAGACAAAGATCTCAATAAACATCTCAGAACGATGCTTCCTTATACATATACTAGAAATGGGAAACTGGTGTAGTTCAGGGCTACACTAAAACACAGAAGGATGTGGCCTAGGAGATCTTATAATTGACTAGTTATTCTAACGTGAGACAGCTCTAAGGTCTTAAGTGAAAATTGAAGTGGTCTGGTTAGCAACAATTTCTATACAATATTGCAAGAGAAATAGCTTTGATGTTCATTTAAATGTTGAAATCAACCACAGACAAAGTTTTACTTCTGATCACTTTTTTCCTTTATGGTCAATGATGTACTGGAGCCAGCCATATTGGTTAGGGAGAACTGATCAAGCATGTCTCTTCCAAACTATATTCCAAGACGTCAGATGGATATCTTGAAATGGACTATAATATTCATAGCATAAAAACAGAAAATGGGCAAATGTTATAAATCAGAACTCCCTCTTGCCCTAGACTGTTGTTTAGCATTGGTAAGTATCTACCCACTTATATTGAAATATGAAATAAAAACAAACAGAAATCCCTGGCTTCTTGCCTTTTTTCAAATAATTCATCTCATACAGATACTTTAGTCATGATGAGCCTTGGTCCTGGAGTGACTTTGGAATAGTCTTGTCAACGTTTTTTATCTGGTACATGTATACATTTTCATTTTCCCAGACTTTTTGAGGTATAATTGATAAATTAAAATTGTACATATTTAAAGTGTACAAGGTGATATTTTGATATATGTGTACATGTGAAATGCTTACCACAATTAACACAATTAAGTTAATTAGCATATTCACCACTTTGCATAGTTTTTTGAGTGTATGTGTGTGGTGAGAATATTTATTATCTACTCTTTTAGCAAGTTCTAAGTATACAACACAGTATTATTAATTATAGTCACTATGTTGTGCATAGATCACGAGAACTTATTCATCCTGCAAAACTAAATTTTTCTACCCTTTGGCGAACATCACCCATTTTCCCCACTCTCCTTCTACTCGTAACTACTATTCTATTCTCTGTTTCTATGAGACTGACTTCTTCATATCCCACATGTAAGTGAGATGGTGTAATATTTTTCTCTCTGTGTCTGGTTTATTTCACTTAGCATAGTGTCCTCAGGGTTGTCCCAAGCGGCAGGATTTTTTTTTCTTTTTAAGGCCAAAAAACAGTCCATTGTGTATGTGTGTGTGCATGTGTGTGTGGGGGGGTACCAATATTCTATATCTTGGCTATACTGAATAATGGTGCAATGACCATGGCAGCACAGATATCTCTTCTAGATACTGCTTTCGTCTCCTTTGGCTATATACCCAGAAGTGAGACTGCTGAAATATATGGTAGTTCTAGTTCTATTTTTTTTAGAAAACTCCATACTATTTTCCATAATAGCTGTACCAATTTACATATCCACCAACAGTGAAAATGTCTAGTCTTCAAACTCTGGGCAAGTGAGCCAATTTCTGTGAGACACAGATTACTCATATGCAAGAATGGTTATAATGCTTGCCCTATCTATCTCACAGGCTTGTGGTGAGATTTCAAATGAATAATGCATACGAAAAACTAATAATAATGTATGTATAATTATATAATGTATAATACATATGTACATAGACTTAGTGTACTTGTACATAATATTACAGTAATAATGGTTAATAGCTGACATTTATTTAGTGTTTAGTATTTGCCCAGCACTGTTGCAAATGTTCTACTTGTTTTAATCATTTTATCCCCATTAAACATACATAGTGAGTGCTATTGTTGTCCCCATTTTACACATATGGAAACTAAGATACAATGAAGTTAAATGACTTGCCCAAGGTCAAACTGCCAGTAAGTGACAGAACTAACCCAAGCAATCTACTTTCAGACCTTGTGCTCTTAACCATTACAAAGGTTAGATACCTAAATTCCTAGAGAGATCTGAGATAGTGTTTATAAAAGTAAAAATATTGTTTATAGAAAAATGATTTACACTAGGCATGTGAATCATAATTGCTACATCAGTAACTTGGTATGTAAGCCCCAAAATATCATAATTAAAAGAGAATATATTTAAACACAGCAGAAAATTTCTGTTGACTTAAGATTCTATATCATATCAGGGATAAAAATATTAATATTACTATAATGCTAAGAAATCCCTAATATTTGAAGTTTCATGAATATTTAAAATTGAAAAAGTTATATTATTTTCTTTTGCTGTAAAGTAGTAGGATTGTATTAGTAAATATTTAGGAGTTAAGCAAAAAAGAAAAATCTACCTCTAAAATAAATTTTGTGGGTTATTTCCTTTTCTCTTTTTGTTAAAATCAGTTTAAAAGCACAGTTTTTATCACAGTTGATGTGCAATTGTATACATTTTTTTAGCTTAAAATTCCAACATAAGCATTTTTCCATTTTGTTATAAGCATACATAAAAATCATTTTTAATGGTTGAGTCATAGTATTTGGAGAAGATAAACCATATGTTAGATAAGAATTTCTCTACTTTTAGACATTTACATGTGTTTGTTTACTTGTGTTTTTATTATAAATACTGACATATTCACCTCTCTATGTATATATCTATTGCCACATTTTGAATTATATTTTATTGTATAGAGTTTTAGAAATAGGTCAGTTCAAATGAGATAAAAAATATTTATTGTATTTGGGATTTATTGCCAAGCATTTTCTCAAAGTATATCCAGCAGTTATTAGCAATGTCATTAGCACCCCTTGAGATCAATTTCATTAGCCCATCACAAACATTAGACATTATAATTTTCATTTGCAAAAGTAATGAATGAAGATTTCATCTATTTAAAATATTTTGATTGAACATTTGAAAACATGCTGCTTGGTTATTTCTATTTTATCTTTTGTGAACCTCCTGATCATATTATTTCTAGGTTTTATTTGCATTTTGCTATTTTGTTTGTTGTTTTAATGAGTTTTCATATATTGAACAAATATTTTATCACTTTTGTTGAAAATATTATTCTTAGTAATTTTTAAAGATTTGTTTTGTGAGAGGGGCTTTAATGTTTATTTATCTAGAGAACTTTAAAACTGCCATGAGTTTTAATAATTTGTAATAATTTCTTACTATTATTTTGTAAATATATTTCACATTTTCTAAGAATTCCTGTAGTCTCAGATTGATTATTCCCGATGTATCTTTATGATTACTTTATTATTTATATATTATTTTAGTTATTTAATCTATGTTATTGTTACATTGTTTTTTTTTTTTTCTAAGTGATTAATCCATTCAATCAGGCCTCTATTTTGACTAACTCCACCTGAAGCCATCTTTATTACATATATAATTATTATATATTCAAGGGTATATTTCTAGGTTATCTACTAAATTTCATTGATATTTATTTATTTGTTTATTTTTTACCGTTACCACCCTGTTTTGAAATAAATTAAACTCACTTAAACATTTATGCTCATGTCCCAAGCACTAGCTCATACTTGGCATAGAGGGTATAAAATATGTTGTCATTTGTACGCCCCAATGAGTTTACAGTATTGTGATGGAGAAGAATCTGTGTAAGCTACCATTTCAATATAATGATACATATTGGCTATGACAGTAAGATTTCTTCAGAGGATATGATACGTAAGATGAATCTTCAAGGATAAGAATCATTCAAGGAAAAAACTTTGGAAAACATCTTAAGTAGGCAGCATAGTATATGGAAATCATAAGTTATAACTTGCAGTGTGAAGAGTGTGCAGAAATTACATGACAAAGGTAGATAGTGGGCCTTGTATGTCATATTAAGATGCTGTGTGGGAGATGGAGGCTTTAAATTTGGGTTAAAATGGCAGCATTTGGCCTTTAGGAGGATTGCTCTGAATGTAGATCAAAGGAAGGCTTGATTGGTGGGTAGGAGGTCACAGAAGAGGGTTTGACAATAGATCAAGTAAGATATGAAAAAGCTCTGGATTAGCCCACTAGAAATAGAAAGTAAAATAAGTAAATAAAGTGTTTAAATCAAGAGAATTAATTACTAATCGAATGGAGTATAAGGAAAAACCGTTTTGAGGAGAGAAATTTTCTTAATACAGTTTTGAATATGTTGAATTTGAAAGGGCTGTTTTATATTCAAGCAAGTTTGTCATTTAAGCAGTGTGTTATATGAACTTATACAAAAATATATAAATATATGAGTTAAAATTTTGGGAGGGATCATCCAAAAGGTCTGATTAAACCAGGAGAGTGGATGAAATGTTCTAAAGAAAATGTTCAAAGGGAAAAAAAAGAAGGTGAAGAACAGAAATCAGGGAAGGACAGACATTTAAGTGTTGATCAGAAGAAGCAGATTACGTAATGGTATAATGCGAAGTCCAGACAAACAAACAAACAAAAGTAACCAACTAATCAAATAAAAGCAATGATGAAAGACATGTGAAGGGAACTGACAGAAAATAGCACCATAGAAGCTGAGGAAGAAATTACGTTTATGAAAGGGTATGTTTTGGGGAATGTCACTGGCAGTCTGAAAACATTATGCCTGAAAGCTGCCCTTTAAATTTTGGAAAACAGAGACCGTGGGTGCATTAGTAAGACCAGTCTCTTTAGAAGAAGAAAAGAGAAGACCAAACTACAGATGTTTTTACATCAAAAGTGAATTTATTTTTGTTCTTAATCTTTATTTATAATGTCTCTTTAAGATAAAGTTCAGTCTTCTTTTTTTCAAGTTCATGTTGTATTTATTGGTGTGTCCTATTCTTTTACTTTGTATTTAAATCAGTAGTTCTCAACCAATTATCTGGAAACCCCTGAGAGTCCCCAAGAACCTTTCAAGGATCCACAAAGCCAAAACTATTTTCATAAAACTAACACATTTGCCTTGTTTGACTCTCATTTTCTCATAGGCGTACACTGAGTTTTCCAGAGGCTACATAACAAAAAATGATGTCTTTGTTCCAATTGTGGATGGAATGTGTATTTGTCTATTACTGTGTGTTAAAATTTTTCAGTTTTCATTTTAGTATGACAATTGTTTATATATAACCCACATAAACAAAAGCTCTTCTGAGATCTCAAAAGAGCACAAAAATTAAAAATAATTTTTAAGTGTGTGAAAGAGTACTGATACCAAAAAGTTTGAGAACAGCTGATTTGAGTAACTATGCTTTCTTTGTTTTCTCTTACAATTTGGAAGTTTTATACTTGTTTTTATTTTTACAAATGTTTACCTTTAAGGAAAAAGAACAAATACATATACTAGTTATAAACATCATGATTAAGTCATACCTATTGATATAACTAAAATGAATGTTACAGTATTAAGTTGATAATTTTAATCCCCATTCATCCCTTTACTTGTTTTTGGAAGTTCAGATTCAAGATATAATCACAGTTTATTTTAATATCATCCATCTACTTTCTCAAGTCCTATTTTTAAAACAGCTATATTTTTGTACACATTATTTTATAATAAATTTTTATGATTACTGAATTTTATATCTTGCAATAGGAGTAAATCTTCTGAGTTTTTATACAATTGAAAATTTGTTTAATTTGTCTTCTAATATGAACTACAGTATGATTGGGTATAGAATCACTAGCTTGTATAATGGTTTTTTTTTTTTTTTTTTGCTCCACAAAACCCTGAGTAAAATGTTCTATGTCTTCTGGCTGTTAATGTTGGCTGGAAGTCTGAGAAATTTTTATTTTTCCTTTGGTAGTATTATGAGACTGAATTGTGTCACTGACCCTACATTCCCCAAATTCATACGTTGAAATTAAACTTCCAGTACCTGAGAATATGACTGTATTTGCAGATAGAGATATTTAAGAAGTAAGTTAAAATAAGATCATTAGGGTGGACCCTAATCAATATGACTGGTATCCTTATAAAAGGAGATTAGGACACATACCTTCTCACTCAGAGGAAAGACCTTGTGAAAACACATGAGGAAGATGGCTGGCTCCAAGGCAAGGAGAGAGGCCTCAAAAGAAACTAACCCTGCTGACACCTCAATCTTAGACTTCTAGCCTCCAAATTGTAAGGAAATAAGTTTCTATTATTTAAACCACCCAGTCTATGGTATTTTGTTATGGTAGCCCTAGCAAACTAATACAGGTAGGGATCTAACTGTTTTTGTGTGGGGAGGTGGTTGTACAAGTCCATAATGGTATTTCAATGTAACTTTTACCCCCAAAAGTTTGCAACATATGATTGGTTTATGTTTATTAAACTGTGCAGTTTAACACACTACTTTTGGAAAATGTTAATTGGTGTCACTTAAAAAAAAGGAAAATTATGGTCAAGTAATTTTGGAAAACATCTAATTATAGCATAATTTTTCAGAGACTTTAATATGTAATTTTCCATCTTGAATATTTAAGACAGTATAATTTGTTACTGTTTTTGAAAGTAAACCCATCTTTTTAATTTGAACTAGTAAACTAATAAATACACATTAAGAATTTTAAAAATTAATTTTAATATTTGTCACAAATAAAATATTTCAATCTATAGACTTGTATCTTTCTCCAGATAATAAATGTTATTCTTTTTCCCACTCCACTTGGTCAATTTAGAAGGAAGATTACTGGCTCTTATCCCAATTGGTCTAATCCCTTTTTCTAATCTAATCTAACCCCTTTTTCTGAACTACCAATTGGCCATGGATGAAATTTAATTCTTTTCTATTTCACACTTCTAGTCTCCTCTCTTGTCTTTTCTTCTTTTTGTCTTTATGTTCTGCGTTCTGGAAGAATTTCTCAAGATTTCCCTAATCACTGACTTAATTTTATGTAGTGTTGACTTTGCTTCTGCTTCCTTTATTTCTAAAGGTGATATGTGTTTAGATATTTTATTTTTAGTTTTTGGGTTTTTTTTTTACAATAATCCCTTGTTTCATCCTGCTCTCTTTTACACCTATGAGCTATTCATTTAGCATCTATTTCATCTGAGACTATTTTTTGTGGTTTAATATTTCATTTTCTCTTTCAGTGATCATGTTCCTCCGTTTAATAATGAGTACAAGATCTGCTTCCCCCAAAACACTTCTGTTTGTCGCAGTGAATCTCCCAAAAGTACCTTTTGCTTTCCTATTGAGTTACTGTATTTTTCATCTTAGTTTATGATGTGGATTCTTTTCATAGGTTTTCTGGTGAGTATGTACATTTCTGTCCTGTGTGTATTTGTGTGAAAAATAATGCACATGTATTTCTCACACTCATTGATAAGACTATTCAGGATAGTTTGCCAGTATTCATGCTGAGAAGTGTCTTTTTGCTTGTTTGTTTTTTGATTACCTCTGATATAATTTGGATGTTTATCCCCTAAATCTCATGTTGAAATCTAATCCCCAGTGTTGGAGGTGGGGCCTGGTGGGAGGTGTTTGGATCATGGTGGCGGATCCCTCTTGAATGGCTTTGCACTGTCCTCTTGGTGATGAGATCTGGTTGTGTAAAATTGTGTGACATCTCCCCCCGAGCTCTCTTGTTCCTGCTCTCACCAAATAATGCACTGGCTCCCCTTCACCTTCTGCAGTGATTGTAAGTTCCCTAAGTTCCTGAGGCCTTCACCAGAAGCAGAGGCCAGCACCATACTTTCTGTACAGCCTGCAGAACCATGAGCCAATTAACCCATTTATGCCTGAGGTTGCAGTTTTTGAATATTTTCAATCAGACCTTGGCAATGACCTTGAGCAGTAGGATATAAATAACTACCACATGCTTGCACTCCAATAATGGAACATGAGGCACAAATGGGCAAATCTCTTTTCTTGGCCAGGTGCCTTGGCTCACACCTATAATCCCAGCATTTTGGGAGGCTGAGGCTGGTGGATCACTTGAAGTCAGGAGTTCGAGACCAGCCTGGCTGACATGGTGAAACCCCGTCTCTAATAAAAATACAAAAATTAGCCAGGCATTGTGGCATGTACCTGTAGTCCCAGCTACTCAAGAAGCTGAGGCAGGAGAATCACTTGAACCTGGGAGGCAGAGTTTGCAGTGAGCAGAGACTGCTCCACTGCACTCCTGCCTGGGTGACAGAGCTTGACTCATCTCAAAAACAAAAGCAAAAAACAAAAAACAAAACCCTCTTTTCTTTATAAATTATGCTGTGTGAAGTCTTCCTCTATAGCAACACAAGACAAGAGCAGCCTAACACAGCCTCACAGCCTATGCAAGTGCTGTTAGTATCTACGTTAAGTTATTAATTCCAAAGTCTGGCTCTTTTCCCACATGAATTTCTGGTGTCTGGTTACTGATTATCTAATGCCAATAAGTGACAGCTGCTGAATGATTACTCTGTGTCAGGAGCCATTCTTTATTATTATTATTATTATTATTATTATTATACTTTAAGTTCTGGTATACATGTGCAGAATGTGCAGGTTTGTTATACAGGTATACATGCGCCATGGTGGTTTGCTGCATCCACCAACCCATAATCTACATTAGGTATTTCTCTGAATGCTATCCCTCCCCTAGCCCCCCACCACCCAACAGGACCCACTGTGTAATGTTCCCCTCCCTGTGTCCATGTGTTCTCATTGTTCAACTCCCACTTATGAGTGAGAACATGCAGTGTTTGGTTTTCTGTTAAACCATTCTAAGAGTTTTAGGTGATTTCACTCATTTAAGACTCACGAAAAAAATCTATGGGGAAACTGAGGTACAGTGAGGTTAAATAACCTGCCTAAGGCCATATAATTATTAAGGAACCACGCCTAGGCACTTGGCCACCATGAAATATAATCTCCTTTGTATGTACTACTGGACTGAAGAGGGGTCTCCCTCTCCCATTGCCTCATCATCTGACCACATAGAATAATTTCAAATAATTCCCTGTTATCTTTCAAAGTTCTGTAGTCCTTACTTTCTTGGAAAAAATTGCTATTTCAGAGCGGATTTCATTCAAATTTTTTCATACTGCTAGGCTTTCCTGCTGCTAAATTATCGCAATAGAAGGAAATGTTGCCTTGCCTGTACCTCTTTGTGATTGGCTCAGATGTACTCTTTAAAAATTAGTCTCAAAATAGATTTAAAAAGAGAGGTTCTGGTGGGGATAATGGTGTGTAATGGTGCTGTCCAGCTCAGAAAGTATCTTTGGCATAGTAGAGAGGTGCGCGCAGAATCTTCTCTGTTAAGACATCAAGTTTTTGACACAAGCACACAGTGGGATTGGATGGAAATGTCCCTCTTTGTTCCTGTCTAGCCCTGATAATCTGCCTTAGGGCTCCTTTACTTTGGTCATGGAAATTTCTCCTGGGGTCATGCAGACTGTAAAGAATATTTTTAGTTACTGGCACTATGAAAACCTGTGCTGGTCTTTGTGCATTTGCATAGACACATAAAAGGGAAAGTTTAACCTTATATTTTACACCAAGTGGCAAGCCATCTGGTTTAATGGCCAGACAATTTGGAGGGTCTAGAGCCAGAGTCTGTTATGGAAGTGAACAAAGATCTACAATATAAATGAAACAATTTCAAATTAAAACAAACAAACAAACAAACACCTGAAACACGGGGTCTGAAGCTATAAAGAAAAGGAAGAAATTTACTTAAAAAGAAGGACCAATAGTGCACCAGTCAGGTAAGAAAGAGCCAGGTAAAGCTTAGAGAGGAAATCCACAGAGGTTATGATCTAGAGAGAATATAATTCTTGCATAGATATCTTTGACTGTTTTCCCAGCTAGAAACGAGATATTAAGGCTAAATAATTTAAATTAATTTATTATTAATCTATTAAGGCCAAGTTAATGTAAACACCACCATAAGTCCCTTCATCTGAGGTGCCAGGGTCTCTAGCTCATCTCAAAGAAAGAGGAAGATTCTCAGAATTGTTTATGTTGCCTGAATCGGGCTGAATTTATTGGACTTTCACTAAAACTGATTATGACATCTTTGGAAGTCAATCACATCTTGTATGAAATATTACAATTTTCTGTTTTGAGTAAATGGGCAAATGAATGGGAAAAAGAGTAGATGGTGGAAGCTTAGTAAGAGGCAATGAAATATTGCATAGATTCCTATCTGGATGGGTATAACAGGAGTCACATGGCTCAACTTCGATGCCCTACATAACTTTGAGTAGTTGAATTCTGGCAAGATGGTATGTTTAGAGAGTCAAAGAGGAGATGATCCTCCTGGATGATCACCCGTTTGGCCTGATCGTGGTTACATAATGCTTTGTACAGCTTTGGATCTCTCCACGATGAATCCTCAAGTTCCACCAGAGAGTCTTATGGTATCTACTCAACTTCTAACAGTAACAACACCAATGTAGAGTGTTAGTGGGAGTGAAAACCACTGGAGCCATTAAAAAGGCATTTTTGATAAAGAAGTATAGTGAGTTGTTCATGTTCTTGGCAATAACAAAGTAGGCAAATTCGTTGTCAGCAGGATATATTCTATCACATATACTTCAATTCTCTGATCTTTATGACCATAAGTCTATGACTGCTGACTACTTAAATAGGTAAATGTGAACTTGGAGGGCTTAAAACTATGCTTTCAGTGAGCACGGGGACACAGAAATAAGGCTACTGGATTACACTTGGATGTAAAAAAATATGATTAATGAATCACTAAAGGAAGGCATGTATAGACATTAGTGAAGACATGTATAGTCAATATCTGTACATGCCTTCCATTAGTGTCTCTTTTCTTTATAATTTACCCAGTATCAGGTATTTCTCTACAGCAACACAAGAACAGCCTAATACAGCCTCTTCTGAAGAAGGGATGAAGTGTATTATTATAATGTTGGAAATCAACCATCAGCAAGGTAGGTTTATGCTCATGGGAGGTGTTAGAAAAAGAAAAAGATCCAAAGAAATCATATTCTGAAAATATTACAAAGTTAAGAGAGGACACAGAAAGTTACTGGGATTTCTGTCCTTGTCCTTGATTTAAACATATGTCACAGGTGGTAGCATAGTACAGTGAAAGATCCCAAAATCAGGCCCATGAAATTCCCCATGGCCTATATTTGATATCATGAATGGGAAAAACATGCTAAGCCTTTTCGGCTCTCCTATACACCCACATATACTGACCCATGCCCTAAGAACTCTTAAATTACTCTTGCAACTAGAAGGTTCCTTATAGTTTATTAAAGACTTTTTAAAGACAGCTTCAGGTTGAAATGAATGGCTGAACAAAATTTCTTAAATGGAACTCATCCTAAGGTAGGACTAAACACATGACATTCTTATACGCTATTTGTTTGTAGAGGCAGTTGAAAATTTGTATCCTTTTCTTTCTTCCATGGAATGTCTACAAGTCTTTTTCACTAATTTCTGTGGTAAGCAGAGTTCTAAGTTGGCCCTCAATAACCTCAACTCTGCTCTGTGGTTTGGGCTGTTTCCTTGTGAACCTGGAGTTTAAAATGCTCGGAGCACAGACACATAACTAACACGTGCAATTTTTCAACCTGAATGATCTCAGGGCATTTCAGAGTCTTGATTTTTACTTTATGGCAGAAATTGCCACTTATTCAACCACAATACATTTTCCATTCCCTCTTAGGCCATAGACCTAGATTACAACTCTAAACTTTCTTTGACATAAGGGAGAGACAAACGATGTAGTTTTAACAAAAGGAATCTAAGTAGAATGATGTGTGTCACTTTCAGTCTAGGCTCAGAAGAACTGACTACTTAAATTACTCTATACTTCTAAGTAAATTTGTACAGCAAACTTTGAAGCCACATAGTGATGATAGCAGATACATCATCAGCCTAAGCACAACCTTATCCCCATACTTTCCAGCCTGGGTAAACCTTAGAATGTTACATAAGCAAGAAATAAATTTCTATTGCATTAAGACATGTTTGGTTTTTTTCATTACTGCAATATATTTTACATTAAAGCACCTTTAAGTAACGTTTCCAGGTTTTCTTCTTTAAATACAGTACTCATTTTATAAGTAGATTATTGCAGTTAAATGAGATCACAAATGCATAGTGATTGGTATGTAATAAATACTCAAAGAATAGTAGTTATCCTCAATAGTATGGTCATAGGTCAAAAGAAATTCTTAATGACTCACTTAGATAATAACTAGCTTCAAAATAAAAACACTTTAGTTAGCAGACTTCTAAATTCAACTCCAAAGATCAATCCAAATGGATAGTGCCCCAATAAAGTTGTAATACATATAGTTGAAAATTTGTATCCTTTTCTTTCTTCCATGGAATGTCTACAAGCCTTTTTTACTAATTTCTATGGTAAGTAGAGTTCTAAGTTGGCCCTCAATAACCTCAACTCCCTGTATTGCCATCCATGTGCAACTACGCTTCCCCTTGAGAACAGGCTGCAACTAGTGGCTTGCTTCTAAACAAGAGAATACAGCAAAGGGGATGGGGATGTCACTATCAGGTTAAAAAAATGTGTCTTCTTTGTATCTTGCTGGCACACTCTTTATTGCCTTATTTGGCTTTTACACTCTGAAAATGTAAGCTTCCATGCTGGAAAGGCTCTCATCACAAGGAACTGAGAGTGAGCTCTGACTAACAGCCAGCAAGAAACTGAGACCCTTAGTCCAGCCATCTCTGAGAA
The DNA here is from genome assembly GCF_024542745.1 of Macaca thibetana thibetana. Classification (NCBI taxonomy): domain Eukaryota; kingdom Metazoa; phylum Chordata; class Mammalia; order Primates; family Cercopithecidae; genus Macaca; species Macaca thibetana. The sequence continues at coordinate 43,661,301 of NC_065580.1, forward strand.
ACTGAATCTTACCAACAAAGGCTGAGTGAATTTGCAAATGGATTGATCCCTCCCTAGTTGAGGCTTCAGATGAAACAGCAGACCCTGGACTGCCATCTTTGTAAGAATGTGAGACAGAGAATCCAGTTAAGCTGTGCCCAGATTCCTGGTCTCCAGAAACTGTGAGATAATAAATGTGTATTTAAGTTGATAAATTTGGAGATAGTTTTTTATGTAGTAATTGGTAACAGACCTTTGGAGTAAACTTCATAGATAACCAAATGGCTTGCTCCCCAAATACTTTTCTTTATTACCCACAGATGAAATTGTTATTTATCTTTTTTATAGAACTTGCATGAGTATTTATAATAGTATAGATGACATTTTTATTTGTATTATAATTATTTTCATGTCAGTTTGGTATTCCCTAATAGAATGTATGCCCCTTGAGGGGAATAATGACTGATATATTATCCATTATCTTTATTTCCTCAGTGGTTTTTGACCAGTGTTTAATAGTTATTTAATGAATAACATAAATGCTAAAATAGTTTTCTGTATACTACTTTGTAAATTTACATTGACAACTGATATAGGATAGTACAAGTTTCTTTTTCCAATGAAGAAAAATAACTCATTTCTATGAAATTATGGACAAAGTATTTTTCTTTTTCAATTAATATTAAATCTATTTTCAAATACGCCATGTATAACTAAGTTCCTAGGATCATTAAGTATGCATTTATACAGTTTTACTAAATTTATCTTTAGTTTTTTAATAAATTAATTAATTCAGAGAATTTTTTCTACTACGATTCAGCAGAGAATTGAGAGTGTGATTTAGATTTACTAACTAAATGCAACTTTTTAAAACAGTAGCACTAGAAGAAGCTTTATAATACACACACAAATCATATTGAAGCATGTAGAATATTTAGGGATCTAGCAATCTTGTGGTCATTAATGTAAACTAAAAGTGAAAGACAAAAAAAAGGTATATACCTAAAAACAACCAAACGTAATAAATGTATGTATGTATGCATGTATGTATGTGTGTATGTACATGTGTCTGTATATATATAAAAATATATATATACACACTACATATAAAAATACATAGTGTGAGTTGGAAAATTAAAATTTAGTTTCAGTATAATAAAGGAATTCTTTTTTATATTTGCTTTGCATTTTATGTTACATTTTATTAAAACATACTTTTAAAATCATTCATTTTAGTATCATTTTTTGTCAAATTATAATCCTTTATCACTTAATAATGGAGGATAAGAAGCCTTTTAAGCACATAAAAAGATGACATTTTGATGGAATTCATTGAGTAATAATTTTATCAAATAATATATTTCTTTTCAAAAATACTATTAAATAAAATATCACACACAAATTGGACAGAATAGAAAGAAAAATGTCATCTTAAATCATCTATCTCACCTTGCAGGTAACTGTGGATAATTCTATAGTTATACAATGTGTTGATATATAGTTGAAATGCATGAAATCCAGAAAGGATAAATTTATCAATATATTATGACAATTATTTTATGACAGATATTCATAGTATTTCTTTAGATAGAAAAAAATCTGTATACATGATGTATAAATGCTAAAGCAAGAAATGTATAAAATATAAAGCATAGTAATTTCTTGGGGAAGCTTGTTCATAGAAATGTTATTGTATTGCAGCACAGATGTGTGTGTGGTTGCAATGATGTTGTAAGATGTTTTTTCTTGTAATAAAATTTGAACATAAAGTTTTCAAAACAATTTTGGAATACTTTATTTGTTGTTATGTAGGAGTCACTCAATAAACTCTATAAGAGACTTGGTCTTCTTTTGTAAACAACCAAATCCACCCATCCTTAATGAAATCTTGCCATCATTGAGGCTGTTCATACAAAAGTGTCACAGGTTTTGAAGGCAGTTCGAGAAGATGAGTTTAAATACTGTTTTGAACAGTAATGTAATTGTTGAAATAAACCATCCAGCCTTCCAAGACAACAATTTCAAGGAAAATAGAATTACTTTTTTGATGAGATATATATAGGTATATTTGTTTACAACATTCTGACAACATTTTCCCAACACCTTGCTTGCCTGTGTAACACTATACACTTTGGACCTATCATGGATGTATGTAGGTATGAATATGTTTATTTGGTTGTCCTGCAGATTAATTATATGTTCCTTTCTCTACTACTTGTCTGAATACTAAAATTGGATATTAATAATATAAATCATTAGCACAAATTTGACCATAAAATATTCAAAACATCTCTTAAAACATCCCTACAGCTGGACCGACTGAAAGTGATCTTTAAACAAAATGTCTTTGGAAGGCAATATTGAAAAAAAGAAATTTAATATCTTATCTATTCCATTACAGAGATGAGAAGATTAAGACCTAGAGGCGTTAGCGATTTGTACAGAGCAAACAGTATCCTCCTAGATGTGGAAGAAACCAAAGGTACGTAATCTCCTGAACTAAAAGAATAGCAACTAGGATATTTTAGTTCCCATTAAGCTAAACAAAAAGGGAAAAAATCAGTGGTAACCTTTTGGGGCTTATATCTACTAAGTTATTTTAGGATGTTGACTTTTTTAATGTTTTGGTGCTTAGAATATTATAATATATTTAGCAAGTAGTACAACTAGCACAAAATGAAATGAAGTGAAATGCTGCCTCTTAATATCTACAACCCTCATTTTTGCAAGCATCAGTCATTTTATACCTGGACAGTGTGAGCTGGCAGCCTTACTGGAGATATTCCTCCTCCAATGCGTTCTAAAGTAAGCAGTAAGATGTTCTTTCTTGTAATAAAATTCTAAGACTTTAACTTTCTGAGATTCTAATGACATTCATTAACTTTTCTCAGAACAAGTAAATACGAGCAGGTATTATTTACAAAATAGGGAGTTCAAAACTATTCTCATTACCTCTTGCATTGCCCTAATCACACATTCTTTCCTTTCTCTGTAAACCACTTTAATTGACTGGGAGCAGAAACAATATCCCTAAGCTAATTAAGAAATGTAAGTAAGCAATAGCGCTAAATAGGGAACCATAGGATGGCATCTGGTAAGTGTAATAATAGCAATATTGCATTATGCTTATTTGGACCTTTGCAGCAAAGATTAATCAATGATACATTATACCATTGTGTAATGCTATATACATTGGACCTATGATGAATGTAGGTAGGCATGAATATGTTCATTTGGTTGCCCTACAGATTAATTATATGTTCCTCTCTCTACTACTTGTCTGATATTAAATTTGGATATTAATAATAGTGGGAGTAGAAAGTATGTTGTTCTAGATTGAGTTCTTTCCCTTCATTTCCCTCCTGTTTCTTTTTTCCCTATACTTCTCTATTCTTTCACATGTGCAACATACATTTTCCTGCTTACACCAGCTTGATGTACAATTTAAAAATCCACAAATAAAAAGAAAATTGTCCTTGCTATATACTTTTTTTTTTCAGTAGAGTCTCTAGAATGCTGCCCTCTCTAAGATTCCTTTCTCTCTCTCTAGTGCCTTCAACCATATATAAGGTCGTATGTTAGTAATTGAGATCACAGAGCCTACAGCTAACTGCCTGAGTTGAAGTCCAGTGACCTTGGGCAAGTTCTAAATCTATCTCATTCTCCTTATATAGTCAATGATATTATATTGATAACAATAACAATTCTACATCATAGGACTATTGTGAGGATAAGTTAATGTACATAAAGCACATAGGATGATACCTACCAGGGTAAGTATCTAAAAATATAAGTTATTGTGATTATTTTTGACATTTTTTTCTAGACTTTTACACATTCTGAAAGTGTTTCAAGCCTACTTATAATAATTTAAGTGTCACTCTTTATTTCTGACTATGCCATTTTTATACCTTTTATATAACTTAGCATTTCAGTTTCTTAAACTTCCCATGCAACGTGATCTTTACTACTATATCACATTCAGTGATGTAGTAGTAACTCTCCGCCCTCCTCAGCTCTCCTCCTTCACTCTCTTGGCATCTCATCAACTAGGAGTCAGTTAATTAACTTCAACTTGCTTCTTCATCAAGGTGGTTACCTCTTCTATCTGGGTGTTGCACAGTGCTTTGGGAACACAGTGATTTGACAGACTAGATCTTAAAACTGAATTTCCACTCCAATCTGTTCAGCTATTGTCTCTGTCATGAGCTCTTTAAGATGTCGGTGCAAAAAGCACCCACGGGACTAGTGCCCAAATACCCAGTTTCCCATTTTGAGCAAGCCAAGGCTAACCATTGCTGAGACTTCTAGAACAAAAAGCAAGTACAAGGTGTATACATGCAAAATTCAGATCTGCTGATGACTCCTTCAATAAGTCACTTTTTGAGTCTCATATTTCTATTAATTAATAAATCAGACACAATTATCAGATCATTTTTCATGAGAAATAGGTTCAGATGTCGTCACATGTGTATAGTACAGTCCAAGTCTCAAAGTATAGTACTTCTGATTTTAGTGCCAACTTCACTTCTTATTTTAAACTGGGAGATTCAATCCCAGTTTTCAATGTTTGGGCTTAGAAACTGATACCCTAAAATATGACACTTTGACATGCTGAACTGAAGAAGAAGCCTCAAGATCTCTCTGACCTCCCCACCCATCTATCTCTCAATCGTTTTTCTCTCCCAAAGCACAGAGTGAAGTTGTTCTCTGGAATTCCCTTAACTGCCTAAACTCTGGACCTGCCAGAGGAGAAAACAATGATCTCTGGTCCCTTCCCTGAGTTTCCATTAACTGAACTCAGGGATGTTGCTGGAAAAAAGATTGAAATCTCTCAATACACCTGACAGCCTTTTGCCACAAACCATTGTTCTGCAGGCCCAACAGATTGTTCCAAGCCGTTGTATGTACTTCAAGTTTATTGAATTTTCCTCAAAATCATTTACTGGCTCCCTTAAATCATCCACATTTTCCCATCTTCATTTTTCCTAAGAAGAAGGGTATAGAACCAACCATAGCCCATGTGTGGTAATCACTCTGCAATGCTCCCCCATGCATGTTAACACATTTATATGCCATTTAGTATATTAATCGGTCGTTTGTTAGTTAATTTTCAGTGAACCTTCAGAGGACAAAAGAGAAGTTTTTGCCAGGCCCTTTCCCCAACACATAGATGTGTGATGTGCTAAGTTTCCTTTTGGTAAAGTACAGATAATAGCAGGTTCTTTTTCACAGAGTGCTGTGAGAGTTAAACTTGAATGTATGTAAAGCCGCTGTTATACTGCTACTAGAACTTCTTAAACTGCTATTTAGAAGTTCAAGCTCTAGATATGACAAAAAATATTTCAGAATGAAAGTTTGAAAATAGACATTCCAAAATTTGAATAACTACAACCTGTTGAATTTGCAGTGGATTTCCCTAGTTGCAACTTAAAATGATCAGAATACTATACTAAGTGAAATAAATATCCAGGTAATAGTATTTATGCACAAGTTTTATTTTTTTAAATACTCAAGTTCTTTTCAGTTTGCTTTAATTGTGGAGTTTTGACCCTTGAAAAATATTTTAATGACATATGACAATGAGATGACTTTTATTAATTTGTTTTGTTATTATAATTTCTAGCTTACTTTTGTTCATGTATACAGGACGGCATGAACACATATACACTTACAGTCAGAGCTGTGTTATTTGTTCCATGCTATCACTAGATGCAATGACAAATATTGTAACGGCAGCATTTTCAGTAGATGTTTTTTCCTTCATTTTCCAACATAAATTATTTTCTTTTGCAAATAGTCTAAGGTTACCACAATGCAATTTTTGAAGAGTCTTGCCTCTACTTTCTATACAATTCCATGGTATAGCAATTATATTTCCTTTAAAAACATTCTTTCTGGGAAAACAAAAACACTTGTGAATGTTAGTACACCTTCTATTTGGAAAGCAAACCCTGAAACTCTCTAAAGCCTGCAGTTCTAGCAATTATTATATCACAGTTACACTTTGTCAGGACTAAATGTCTCACATCCTTGCTGGAAGAGAGGAAGACCTAAGATTATAATATATTTGAACAAGAAGGCACTAACTTTGCATTATTTTCCATTCTTCTTCCTGTCTTTGTCAGGAGGATGGATCCATGCTGTGCTATTCTCTATTCTGCTTGCCACCTTTGTCATGAGAATGAGACACCAGAATCAGAATGTTTCCTGTGAGATATAATAGCATGCTTTCCTACTCTCACCTCTCAGGATGTTGTATTTAGTTAGGTGAGAGCCCCGAATCCCTTAGGGCATCAGCGTAACATTCTTGGAAGGTACACTTTTTGCTTGTATTTATTGTGAAAGCGTTAGATGTCTTGGTCAGCTTTACAGGCCTTCCCTATCTCAAACAAAACCTGTTCAAAAAAATTGTTTTTTTTTTTTTATTCTTATCAGGACAATCAATTTTATGTTATATTTTGTGCGATACAAAAACATACATGACTTGATTATTTTTCAAAAATATCTAACACTTATGAACATTTAAATATTCCAGTTGCATATAGAAATATAGAGCAAGTAGCTACTATGCATTTGGGAGACAATGTGGTAAGATGGACACCTAGATTAAAAAGAGTTAATTCCCTCAATGATGTATTTATTTTGTATTTAGAAAAATTCTACATATTAATTTCTATTTTGCTTGAGTGGCAGATTTTAAAATTACTCATAAATTTGCTCCTCATCCACTCTAAGATTTTGTATTGTGTTTTTAGATCGTGCTTCTGTCCTACCATGTAAAATGAAGTCTGCTGATATACTTTCACGTAGCCACTTGTTTTTCACAAATAATATCCCTAAGCTAATTAAGAAATGTAAGTAAGCAATAGTACTAAATGGGGAACCACAGGATGGCATCTGGTAAGTGTAATAATAGCAATGTTGCATTATGCTTATTTGCATTATAAATATCTACATACAGCTGCATTTTGCTATATAGGCAGTATTTCATCCTATTGCAGGATGACAGGAGAGAACATGCTAAAAATGAGAAATCTTTTTAAATATAAAGAGTATACACATAAGAAGGCAAATAACAATATCAATCTAGTCAATAACACAACTTTCTGTATTATATATGTGAGAAATATTTGTTAGTAACTTCAGTCTTGAGCTTTAGTTCCTGTTTTTCCCCAAGAGAAATTTGTCAATATTGAATTATCCATGATCTTTTGCTATAAAAACAAACAGTATGATTGTTACCAGTTTGGGACAGAGTAATAAGAAAAACAAAAACCATCCTAAGTATTTCAATTGAGGGATTTTAATGTAGGTGATTGTCTCTAACTCTGGCTGGCTAGGAAGCAACTAGTCTCTCACTGGCAATGAAGAAACTCTGGAGTCTTAGCCTCTGATGTGGTTTGAATGTCTTTTCCCCTCCAAACCTCATGTTGAAATGTGATCCCCAGTGTGGGAGGTGGGGCCAGGTGGAAATGTTTTGGTCATGGGGGTGGATCCCTCATGAACAGTTTGGTGCCCGCCCCATGGTAATGAGAGAGTTCTCACTCTGAGTTCATGGGATATGTGGTTGTTTAAAAGAACGTGGTACTTCTGCCCACCTTGCTCCCTGTCTTGCTGTGTGATGAGGCTGCTCCCCCTTCACCTTCCACCATGATTGCAAGCTTCTTGGGGCTCTCATCAGAAGCAGATGCTGGCACCACACTTCCTGTACAGACAGCAGAACTGTGAGCCAGTTAAACCTCTTTTCTTTATAAATTAGGTATTTATAGCAATGAGAATGACCTAACAACACAGAAAACTGGTACCAAGGAATGGCGTGTGCCTATTAAGATAGCTGAAGATGTGGAAGTGGCTTTGGAACTGGGTAAGAGGCAGTGGTTAGAAGAGTTTGGAGGGCTCAGAAGACAGGAAGATAAGGGAATATTTGAAACTTCTTAGAGACTGGTTAAATGGTTGTGACCAAAATACTGTTAAGATATAAACAGTGAAGTCCGGGCTAACCAGGTCTCAGATGGAAATGAGGAAGTCGTTGGTACCTGGAGTAAAAGTCGCCCTTTATGCCCTAGCTGAGAGCTTGGCTGAACTGTGTCCACATCCTAGGGATCCGTGACGGTTAATACTGAGTGTCAACTTGATTTGATTGAAGGATACAAAGTATTGATCCTGGGTGTGTCTTGTGAGGGTGTTGCCAAAAGATATTAGCATTTGAGTCAGTGGGCTGGGGAAGGCAGATCCATCCTTAATCTCATGGGCACAATCTAATCAGCTGCCAGCAAATATAAATCAGGCAGAAAAATGTGAAAAGGAGAAACAGGCTTAGCCTCCCAGCCTACATCTTTCTCCCGTGCTGGATGCTTCCTGCTCTCAAACATCCAACTCCAAGTTCTTCAGTTTGGGGACTCAAACTGGCTCTTCTTGCTCCTCAGCTTTGAAACAGCATATTGTGGGACCTTGTGATCATGTCAGTTAATACTTAATATACTCTCCTTTATATATATATATATATATATATATATAATATATATATATATATATATATATATATATATATATATATATATATATAGAGAGAGAACTTTATTCATATATATATAAAATTTTAAAGTTATATATTTTATAAATATATAAATAATAGATATAATATAAACATAACTTAAAGTTATATAATTTTATAAATATATATAACTTTACTTAATATACTCCTATATATATATAAAGAGAACTATCTGTCCCTCTAAGAGAACTCTGACTAATACAGATTTTGGTACCAGGAATGGTTTTTGTGGAACAGAATATTAAGGATGGAGTTCTTTTGCTGGTTTTGGGCTTTCTGGAGTTGGCTGCTTAGTATGATTAGACCTAAAAATGCTAAGGACTCTACTTGTAATAGTATGGAGAACACAGATAGTCCTTGACGTGAACTCTTTAGATAGTTATGCCAAATAAATGCATTTGACACTCCTGATTCACTGCTTGTGAGAGGCAGGAGTTTAGCGGCTCTATACATAATACCTTTGACTATATGTGGAGAATCAAGGAACATAATGAAACTGTTTGGTTGCTCCCAAGTACAATGGACAATGTATGAGAGAAAATGACAAACTCAGAAATTCTATCTCTTGGCTTCAGAAACAGATACTGAGCCTCAAATTGGCTAAGATTGCCCTGAGTGAGTCTTATCTCCTGTAGAGAAAGATCTGAAATTATGGAAAAACAGACACAAGCTCTTACCATCTGAGTGGCTGACTTGTGATAAAGATGCATGCACAGCCTCGCCAGGTATCTATTGTTGAAATGAGGGCATTGATTGGAAAAGAATGGGACCCTGAAATTTGGAATGGAGACATGGAATGAGAGGACCCTGATGAAGCTAGGGACACTGAGTTTGTAAACTCTGATGAACCTTTTTTTTTTTGCCAGAAGGAACAGCTTCCCTATCCCCAGTAATGGCAACATCCCCTCCCCGACCCAGAGTGCCATTAACCTTTGTCTGAGGAGATAAACTCTGTGCTGCCTGAGGCAACAATGATGGCCTTTCCTGAGGCAGTTGCCAGGCAAGGTAATGTTGATTCTCCTCAGGAGCCACCCCCAACACCTCTGATTGATTCTAGATCTATAACTAGACAAAAGTCCCAGCGCGCCCCTAGAGGTGAGGTTAAGAGTGTGACCCATGAGAAGGTGCACTACACTCGAAAATAACTGCTTGAGTTCTCTAATTTATATAAACAACAATCGGGAGAACAGGCATGGGACTGGATATTAAGGGCATGGGATAGTGGTGGAAGAAACACAGAGTTGGATCAGACTGAATTTATTGGTTTGGGTCCACTTAGTATGGACTCTGCATTTAGTGTTGCAGCTTGAGGAGTTAAAAAAGGTTCTAACAATTTATTTTCTTTGTTAGCTGAAATATAGAATAAAAGATGGCCCTGTGAGCCATCTGTGAAAAGATGGCACTGCGAGCAACCTGGAAACGTATGGTCTCCCTTGGTTTAATGTAGAAGAAGGGATCCAAAGCCTTAAGGAGATTGAGATGGTGGAGTGGATTAGTCACTTTAGACCTACTCATCCCAGCTGGGAGGGTGGAGAAGATATACCCTTGACCAATGTCTTGCAAAATAGATTTGTGAGGGCAGCACCTGCATCTTTGAACAACCCTGTTATTGCACTTCTCTGTCAGATCTAACAGTGGGAACTGCAGTCATTCAACTACAAAATTTAAATACTAGGGGAATAATTGGATACTGAGGTGACAGGGGCCAAGTGACAGCACTCAACCATCAAATGTAAGGTGGGTGTAGCTACTATAATGGATAGCAGAGGAAAAGCAGCAATCAGAATAGTCTGACTTGTGTAGAGCTCTGGCGTTGGCTGATTAATCATGGTGTTTCTACAAATGAAACTGATAAGAAGCCTACTGCATTCCTACTTAAATTATGCGAACAGAAAACTTCCAGGTCTAATGGACAAAAGACTAATTTGAATTATAAAAACAGAAAATCATGGCACCTCAATCAATTTCCAGACTTGAGCCAGTTTACATACCCAGGATCCCTTGAATGAAGGGGAGGCCAGGTTCCCTTGAGGAAGGACCTCACTACGTTACTGACAATTTCTGCAGTGAATCTTTCTCCCATCCTTCCCCAAGGAGAACTCTAGCCTTTTACCAGGGTGACTGTGCACTCAGGAAAGGGAAATGATCAGACATTTTAGAGACTACTGGACACTGACTCTGAGATGATGTTTATTCCAGGGGACCCAACACTCATTGTGGTCCTCCAGTTAAAGTAGAGGCTTATGGAGGTCAGGTAATTACTGGAGTTTTAGCTCAGGTCTGACCTACAGTGGGTCCAGTGGTTCCCTGGGCTCATCCTGTAGTCATTTTCCAGTGCCTGAATGCATAATTTGGATAGATATACTTAACAGCTGGCAGAACCCCCACAATGGCTCCCTGACTGGTAGCATGAGAACTATTATGGTGGGAAAGGCCAAATGGAAGCCTTTAGAGCTGACTCTACCTAGAAAAATAGTAAATCAAATACAATATAGCATCCCTGGAGGGACTACAGAGGTTAGTGCCACCATCAAGGACTTGAAAGACACAGGGGTGGTGATTCCCACTACATCCTCGTTCAACTCTCCCATTTGTCCTGTGCAGAAGACAGATGGACCTAGAGAATGACAGTGGATTATTGTAAGCCTGACCAAGTGGTGACTCCAGTTGCAGCTGCTGTACCAGTTGTGGTTTCATTGCTTGAGCAAATAAATGCATCTCCTTGTACCTGGTAAGCTGCCATATATTTGGAAAATGCCTTTTTCTCCATTCCTGTCCATAGGCCCACCAGAAGCAATTTGCCTTCAGCTGGCAAGGCTAGCAATATGCCGTTACCGTCCTACCTCTGGGGTATATCAACTCTCTGACTGTGTCATAATCTTATTTGGAGAGACCTTGATTTCTTTCCACTTTCACAAGATATTACACTAGTGCATTACACTGATCACTTTGACTTTATGCTGATTGGATCCAGTGATCAAGAAGTAGCAAACACACTGGACTTACTGGTGAGATGTTTGCATGCCAGAGGATGGGAAATAAATCTGAGAGAAATTCAGGGACCTTCTACCTCAGTAAAATTTCTAGAGGTCCAGTGGTGTGGGGCCTGTTGAGATATTCCCTCCAAGATAAAGGATAAGTTGCTGTACTTGGCCCCTCCTAAAACCAAGAAAGGGGCACAATGCCTGGCAGGCCTATTTAGATTTTGGAGGCAACACATTCCTTATTTAGGTGTGTTACTCTGGCCCATTTATCAAGTGACCCACAAAGCTGCCAGTTTTGAGGGGATTCCAGAACAAGAGAAGCTCTGCAACAGGACCAGGCTGCTGTGCAAGCTGCTCTGCAACTTGGGCCATTTGACTCAGCTTGAGGTGTCAGTGGCAGTTAGGGATGCTGTTTAGAGCCTTTGGCAGGCTCCCATAAGTGTATCACAATGGAGGCCTCTAGGATTTTGAAGCAAGGCCCTGCCATCTTCCGCAGATAACTATTCACCTTTTGAGAGACAGCTTTTGGCCTGTTACAGGGCTTTGGTGGAAACTGAATGTTTTACTATGCGTCATCAAGTCACCATGCTACCTGAACTGCTTATCATGATCTGGCTGCTTTCTGACCCATCTTGCCATTAAGTAGGTTGTGCACAGCAGCATTCCATCATCAAATGGAAGTGGTATATACATGATCCAGCTTGAGCAGGTCCTGAAGACACAAGTAAATTACATGAGGCAGTGGCTCAAATGGCTATGGTCTCCAATTCTGCCACCCTGCCTTCTCTCCCCTGGTCTGAAATGATGGCCTCATGGGGAGGTCCCTATGATCAGTTGACAGAGGAAGAGAAGGGCCTGGTTCACATGTGCTTCTGCACGATTTGCAGGCACCACCTGAAAGTGGGCAGCTGCAGCACTACAGCCCCTTTCTAGGACATCACTGAAAGATAGTAGTGAAGGGAAATCTTCCCAGTGGTCAGAATTTCAAGCAGTGCACTCGGTTGCACACTTTGCATGGAAGGAGAAATGGGCAGATATGTGATTATATACTGATTCATGGGCTGTAGCCAATGGTTTGGCTGGATGTCAAAGAGTTGGAAGAAGCATGACTGGAAAATCGGTGACAAAGAAATTTGGGGAAGAGGTATGTGGATGAACCTCTATGAGTGGTCAAAAACTGAAGATACTTGTATGCCATGTGAGTTCTTACCAATGGGTGACCTCAGCGGAGGAGTTTAATAATTAAGTGGACAAGATGACCCGTTCTGTGGACACCAGTTAGTCTCTTTTCGCAGGCACCCCTGTCATTGCCCAATGGGCTCATGGACAAAGTGGCCTTGATGGCAGGGATGGAGTTTACACATGGGCTCAGCAACATGGACTCCCACTCACCAAGGCTGACCTGGCTACGGCAACTGCTGAGTGCCCAGTTTTCCAGTAGCAGAGACCAACACTGAGCCCACAATATGGCACCATTCCTCAAGTGCTCAGCCAGCTACCTGGTGGCAGGTTGATTATTTTGGACCTTTTCCATCATGGAAAGGGCAGAGGTTTGTTCTTCCTAGAATAGACACTTACTCTGGATATGGGTTTTCCTATGCTATTGCCTATTGGGGGAATCTGCCGCTGGTAATTCCATGTGTGTTCTTTTCTATTTCCCTGAGTGTTGGCCGGTCAGAAATAAAGGGAAAGAGTACAAAAGAGAGAAATTTTAAAGCTGGGTGTCCGGGGGAGACATCACATGTTGGCAGGTTCCGTGATGCCCCCAAGCCACAAAACCAGCAAGTTTTTATTAGTGATTTTCAAAAGGGGAGGGATTGTAGGAATAGGGTGTGGGTCACAGAGATCACATGCTTCACAAGGTAATAAAATATTACAAGGCAAATGGAGGCAGGGCGAGATCAGAGGACCAGGGTGAAATTAAAATTGCTGATGAAGTTTCGGGCATGCATTGTCATTGATAAACATTTTAACAGCGTTCAAGAGCAGAGAACCGGTCTGACTAGAATTTGCCAGGCTGGAATTTCCTAATTAAGTATTAATTTGGGGAACTAATAAATGTCCATGAAATCTGCACAATTTATATTCTTCTGCCATGACTTCAGCCGGTCCCTCTGTTTGGGGTCCCTGACTTCCCACAACAACTGCCTATTGCATGCTATACTTCTGCCAGGACTACCATTTGTGGATTCACAGAATGCCTTATCCACCATAATGGTATTTCACACAGCATTCTGTCTGACCAAGGCACTCATTTTACAGCTAAAGAAGTGTGGCAGTGGGCTCATGCTCATGGAATTCACTGGTCTTACCATGTTCCCCATCACCCTGATGCAGCTGGATTGATAGAATGGTGGAATGGCCTTTTGAAGTCACAATTACAATGCCAACTAGGTGATAATAATTTGCAGGGCTGTGGGAAAGTTCTCCAGAAGGCCGCGTATGCTCAGAATCAGCATTGAATATATAGTACTGTTTCTCTCATAGTCAAGATTCATGGATCCAGAAATCAAGGGATGGAAGTGAAAGTAGCACCACTCATCATCACCCCTAGTGATCCACTAGCAAATTTTTTGCTTTCTGTTTCCACAACATTACATTCTGCTGGCCTAGAGGTCCTAGTTCCAGAGGGAGGAACACTGCTACCAGGAGACACAACAAAGATTCAATTAAACTTGAAGTTAAGATTGCGACCTGGACACTTTGGTCTCCTCCTACGTTTAAGTCAACAGGCTAAGAAGGGAGTTACAGGGTTGGCTGGGTGATTGATCCAGACTATCAAAATGAAATCAGTCTACTACTCCACAACTGAGGTAAGGAAGAGTACACATGGAATTCAGGAGATCCATTAGGATGTCTCTTAGTATTACCATGCCCTGTGATTAAGGTCAATGGGAAACTACAACAGCCCAATCCAGGCAGGAGTACAAATCACCCAGACCCTTCAGGAATGAATGTTTGGGTCACTGCATCAGGAAAAACCCACGACCTGCTGAGGTGCTTGCTGAAGGCAAAGGGAATACAGAATGGGTAGTAAAAGAAGGTAGTCATCAATACCAGCTATGACCATGTGACCAATTGCGGACACAAGGACTGTAATTGTCGTGAGTACTTCCTCTTTCTTTTGTTAAAAACATGTTTGTGCATGTATAGACTTGTACTAAGAAAATATCTGCATTTTATTTCCTTTCTCCTTTACCATGTGACATAAGATTTATTGACTTCATAACAGCATTTACATGTTGTTAACTTTATGTAATAGTATTTGGGTTGGGGATTGGTGAATTTCCAGTTGTACAAAGGATAGTTGTACTACGTTAGGTATAATTATGACCCTTATTGTCTTTATTTGAAGATTATATATGATCTCAGGAGATATGTATGGGTTCAAGTTGACAAGGGATAGACTTGTGATGGTTAATACTGAGTACCAACTTGATTGAATTGAAGGATACAAAGTATTGATCCTGGGTGTATATATGATCTCAGGAGATATGTATGGGTTCAAGTTGACAAGGGATAGACTTGTGATGGTTAATACTGAGTACCAACTTGATTGAATTGAAGGATACAAAGTATTGATCCTGGGTGTGTCTGTGAGGTTGTTGCTGAAAGATATTAACATTTGAGTCAGTGGGCTGGGGAAGGCAGATCCACCCTTAATCTGGTCTGCACAATCTAATCAGCTGCAAGCAAATATGAAGCAAACAGAAAAATGTGAAAAGGAGAGACAGGGCTAGCTCCCAGCCTACAAAGAAATTTCTAAGCAGCAAAGTGTTGAAGAAGTGACCTGGCTGTTTCTAACAGCCTGTAATAAGATATGAGAGCAAAGAAATGACTTAAAGTTGGAGCTTATAGTTAAAAGGGAAGCAGAGTTTGGAAAATTTGCAGCATGGCCGTGTAGTAGAGAAATAATCCAAGCAGTCTGCAGATCAACCACTTGGTGGAGAGATTAGATGACTAAAAGGGTGCCAAGTGTTAATAATCAAGACAATGGGATAAAGAACTCAAAGTCACTTCAGAAATCTTCAGGACAGCCCCTCTATCACAGGCCCAGAGGCTTAGGAGGAAAGAATGGTTTCAAGGACCAGTCCCAGGGCCCCACTGTCCTATATCATCTCAGGAGACTGTTCTTTACATCCTAACCGTTCCAGCACCAGCTGTGGCTCAGAGAGCACCAGATAGAGCTCAATCTCTTGCTTCAGAAAGTACAAGGTGTCATAAGCATTGGCAGCTTCCATGTGACATTAAGCCTGCAGGTGTGCAGAATGCTAGAGAGAAGGAGGCTTGGCAGTTTCCCCTTATATTTCAGAGGATGTTTGGGAAAGCCTGGGGCCCAGGCATAAGCCTACTGCAGGGGCAAAGCCTCCACAGATAGCCTCTACTATTGATGTGCCAAGAGTAAATGTGAGGTTCAAGCCCCTATACAGAGTCCCCACTAGGGCATTGCCTAGTGGAGCTGTGGGAAAGGGGCTGCTGCCATCCCAACCCCAGAATAGTAGAGACACCCAAGTTTCTGTCTTCAGCCTGGAAAAGACACAGGCACTCTACTCCAATCTGTAAGAACAGTTGAGGGACTGCACCCTGCAAAGCCACAGAGGCAGAGCTACCCAAGGCCTTGGGAGCCCACACATTGCACCAGTATACCTTGGATGTGGGACATTAAGACAAAGGAAATTATTTTGTAGCTTTAAGATTTAGTGACTGCCCTGCTGGGTTTAGAACTTGTGTAGGGCCCGTAACCCCTTTCTTTTGCCCAATTTTTTTTTTTCTTTCAGAACAGGATTGTTTGCCCCATGCCTATACTACCATTGTATCTTGGAAGTAAATAACTTGATTTTAATTTTACAGGCTCAGAGGTAGAAGGAACATGACTTGAGTCTCAGAAAAGACTTTGGACTTTGGACCTGAGACTTTTGATTTGATGCTGGAACATGCTGAGACTTTGGGGTACTATTGGGAAGGGATGATTGTATTTTGCAATGTGAGAAGAACATGAGATTTTGGAGACAAGGGGTGGACTGACATGATTTAGATGTTTTGTCCCCTTTAAATATCATGTTGAAATGTGATCCCCAATGTTGAAGGTGGTGCCTAGAGGGAGGTGTTGTGGACATGGAGGCAGATCCCTTATGAATGGCTTGATACCCTCCCCATGATAATAAGCAAGTTCTCACTCTGAGTTTATGGGATATCTGGTTGTTTAAGGAGCCTAGCTCTTCCTCTTTCTCTCTGTCTCTTGCTCCCTCTCTCACCATGTGATGTGCTGGCTCCTCCTTCGTCTTCTAGCATGATTATAACTTTTCTGAGGCCCTCAACAGAGGTAGATGCCAGATCCACACATCCCATAGAGCCAGCAGAATTGTGAACCAATTACACTTCTCTTCTTTACAAATTTACCCAGCCTCAGGTATTTCATTATGGCAACACAAGAATGGACTGACACAGCCTCATCCTTCATTTGGCCCCTGGATTAGGCTATCTTCCCTGCAGCACTTAATGTTTTGTTACCTCACCACGGTCACAGTAGTGACACCTATGGCAGATCCACTGGCTCAGTGTCAACTCAGTGACTTCTGGAACCCCTTTCATCCAGGACATTCATGGATCTGTTATTCCACTGTTGCCTCATATGGTCCAACAGAAGCTTAGGTGCAGTAAGCTCAGGACTTCTTCTGCCTAGCCAGGATGGATTCAAAGTTTTTCATCACACACTGCCTTAGGGATGTGGAAGGCAGTATGAAGTAATCTCCTTCTGAATTGCCAAATAGGATCATGGAACAATCTTACTGCCATTTCAGTCCCTCAATTCCTCCAACACACCTCCTAACTCTGGGTCTAGAGAGAAATCAGGACACAGACTGGCAGCTTCACTTATCACTCTTCTTCTTTGTCATTACAATCCCTTGGAGGGGCAGCATCTGTCCTACTCTAGATCATTTCTATGTCAAGCTGTATGATATAGTTCACAAGGCCTGTAGCTCAATATATTCAAGATGTGAAAACTAATATTTTTAAAAGTATTTTTTCTAGATAAAGCTTAGTTCTAGATATACTTGTCTTACTTGAGACTAAAAATATCCTATTTTGAAGATCAGAAACTATTTTCTCTTAATTTTTTGTTCTAAAGATAATAATTCATATATCCCAAGCCATAAAAAATAAAAGTCTTATTAAAAATGGGACGAATATTATGTACAAGAAAATGATAAGAAAAAAAATCCCACATTGTTATAGTTTCTATTCCAAAATAACAAGCTGTTCAGAGAAACACTGTACCAATAGGCTAGGAGCCTGATATGAATTCCCTCTCAACCCCATCATCTACTTACTTCCACTGGGCTCTAAATTACCCCTAGAGAAGGGGTAATGCCAGATTCTTACTTCTATTGTCTCATGGGCCTCAGTTGACAGAGATTTGAGACACATGTGCTTGTGTCTTAGAATTCAAGACTGTGTTAGTGTTTGAGATTAAACTTTAGCATCAGAAACAACATTGTTTAGAAAATCATGGTGTCCGATTATCTCTGGCAGAGATGGTAGGCTTGTAGGCTGTGAAGTCACTCTCACACTGATAAAGTAAATTTGGAAGATTGATTCTATAACTCCATGGAGGCAACTGATACTTCATTCCAGCTTGTATCAGAAGGTTAGAGCCCTTTCACAGCAGTTCTGCTAATAACCGGTGTTAGGTTGAGTTTAGAGGCCTTCATAACCTAGGAGGCCTGAGGATCTAGTGTTGTTCTCATGCCTACCAGGTTTTGCAGTTTAGAGTTACAGCTTCCCAAGCTGTGTGCTGGTCAGTCTTCCCTGGGGCATGAGTGGTCAGGGCTAGTTCTAGAGGCCAGCTATGGAAACTCTGCCCAGTGTCCTGCAAAGCCACCTAACAAAGGTGTCTCAAAGCTGCTCAAAGAATAACAAGTCTTGCTACATTATTTTTCCAGGACAATAGGGCCTGCTAACTAGACATTTAATCATCTCGGGGACACTAAAATTATTCTTCCAAGAGCAGAAAAGATCATATAAAGGTAATTTGCCCTTACCCTTATATAGAGCACTGAAGCAATTTTTCTCAGAATAAAGAGGGGTAGCCTTCCTTCATACAAGGTATGTATTTGTAATTTATGCATATGTCTATGTGGTGATTGAATAGATGCCTGTCTTCTACTACTTGGAAACTTCACAAGTGTAGGTGCCTTTTTCATTTGGTTTTTCTTTGTTTCTCCAGTACCTAGTACAGAACCTGATGCAAAAAGGGATGATAAACATTTGTGAAGTTAACACATTAATAATTCTGCTCCAAAGTAATTTTCTCCAGCTATAGCGTGAAGTATTTGGCACCTTTTCTAACTAAAGATAGAGAAGGGGGAAAAAACACATCAACTTAATCTCTGATGTTGTACCCTTCAAGAGAAGTATCTTCCGAAAAATAGATAGTGATTAAAGACTCAGATTTATTAAACTTACATGTAACTATTTTAGGAAATAACATGATTTAAATTTACTTTTCAAATCAAAGAAATCCATCAGCATTCATTTGAGTATATTAAATTGTGTTTTGCAAAACATCAGTTCTCTAGGATTTTGCTAGACAAAATGTGAAAAAATTATCCAAAATCAAATAAGTTCAAAACAAATATGGCAAATAGGTTTTTTTACTGAAATACTTTTCATAGTAGTTGAGGGAATGATATACTCTGCAATATATAGTAGGCTGGGATCTAAAACTTAATTGACCAGGGAACTTTATTTTTATAGTAACTTTCCTAATACTTATATTCCATGTTGAAAATGTCAGATTAGAAAACATTTTAACATTTCAAAGCTAAACTCCAGAAAATAGTGTGAAGCAATTCATTATGATGATACAATGACAATTTGTACATCTTAAAGCCTTCACATATTAAGCTTTATTTTCTATCAGATTATGAGCCAGAAATTAACTACATTTTATTCATCCTTGTTGCAAACATTTCAGCACTTACTCATTCTTGGCATATAGCAAGTGTTCAATAAATATTTGTTTAATAAAGGAAGCAATGAGAGCTTTATCAAACTAAAGTGTTTGCTGCACTGCATGTAATAATTATACTGAATTAGAAATGCTTTTGGACCATCTGAAAATACAAATAATGCATACTAATGGAAATGTGTGCTGTTGAAAGTTATTTTTAAAACTTTCAGATTAGGAAGAAAAATGCATATATACATTTTTCTACAGAAGAGGAAAATGTAGATAGAATAAACTTATTATACCAAAATGTGCTGGCAAGAATTAATTTTTAAAATGTGTATTAAAAAAATAACTAAATTCCAATAAATAGAATATGACCTCTCTGAAGATTCTACATCGTGTTGATTTTCATATTATTAGTATCTTTCTATGGAATGATTTAACCGGCATGGGTCCCTAATTGTTGCCTTGTACTACAGAGTTTACCATGATGGAATAACTCCATTTGGTTATCTGAAAAGTTTCACAGATCCGACTGTTCTATTGCTTAGATTAGTTCTGAGAGCCATTCGCAGCTAGGTAAGAAAATACACCAAACAATACTGCAATGGATAATGGTAAAGTCTGCAATATCCTAATGATGGATGTCCAAAGTGGAGTCAATAAATGATTATAATAAGAGCATACTATTTTTATAGGGTTTGTCAAACATTTCTCAAATATTTGGGAATACATCTAAATATCCCTAATTTGACTTTAAACATAATCAGCAGACTTCTAAACATCGTAATTGGAAGATTAGTAGAAAGGCCATTCGTAGGCTATTGATTTTTTTCATTCGAGGGACTATAATCAGTAAAGAAGATCACAAGTACTCTATTTCACCTCAGTGAATGTTGAGGACAAATGCGGTTGGATGTAAGTGCTTTGACATATAGACTGTGCTGCACAAGTGAAAGAACTGTTTTCTATTAATACATCTAGACAATTCTTGGAAATATTCTATTTTTGAGCTATACATTATTCTTTGTGGAGAGGAAATGTTATTTGCCTGGTCTGTTGCCTTTCCTCTATCCTCAAACACATCTAAGGATTTGACCTTTGCTTAAATCCGCCTCCTTGAAATATGAGCACCAGGAATATGTTAGTGTGTGGCAGATGCAAGATAAATGAATCCTGCTAAGGTTGATACATAATGAATAGCACACCTATACTTGAGTGCCTAGACTGTTTATTGAGTGGCTTGTATAGGAATAACCTATAATTAACGAGTATTTAGCTGCAGCAGAGATGGGATTTGATTCCATACCTCTGGAAGGATTCTGAGTCTAGTGAAGTAGAAAAGCTGATGAGATCCTAGAGCTGATGACTTCCCTGAGCTGAGGTGGTCCATGGCCACTAGACCTTACCTCCTATGATTATCCATATCCCAATTTGGAGAGATTCAACATTTGGTAAGTGTAGCTGGGGGTCATAAGTCTCTGTTCTGCTGTTCTTGCACATTCAAGATTGGCCATCCTGTGTCCTTTTTTGGAGGATATGTGAAGTCTATTCTTAGGGTCTGAGTGAAGTTCATTTTGTCTCATGAGTTTAATGGGCAATCCAAACCCAAGACCACAACTGTTAGTTAAGCATAGTAAATATTGTCCTGTACAAAATATATTCAGTATATTTGTTTTAAATCTTCCATTCAGATTCTATTAAACTTCCAATATCCCAGAAGTTGATGAAAAAGAGACTAACATTTATATGTTAGTTTCCTAAGGCTGCCATAACAAATTGCCATCAACTGGGTAGTCTAAAACAACAGAAAAGTTATTGTCTCACAGTTATAGATGATAGAAGTCTAAAATCAAGTTGTTGCCAAGGTCATGATCACTCTTAAGCCTCTTGTGGTGGATCCTTCCATGCTTCTTCTACCTTCTAATGGTTATAGACAATTCCTGACATTCCTTGGCTTGTGGCCACATTGCTCCATTCTCTATCTCCATTTTCACATAGCGTTCTCTCTCTGTGTGTGTCTATGTCCAAAGGAAACTCTTCTTATAAGGACACGAGTCATTGGAATAAAGCCCACTCTAATCCAGTATAACCTCACCATAATTTATAAATAGGGTCTTGACAAAATGTGTTCAAGTCCTCACCTCTGGTACCTGTGAATATGACTATATTTGTAAATAAGGCTTTTTTGTCAAGACTCCTGCACACATTTGGGGGACACGATTCAATCTATGGGAGTTCATCATATGATAACTTACAGCTACAGTCCCTTTTAAAGTTTTTCTTGTTATTGATTGATAAACTTATTTATTCAAAAATATTTATTGAGCTGAGTACTTTTCTAGGTACTTGGAATACAGTCGCAAATAAAATACACATTGCCTTTACCTTCATGGATCTTACATTCTAACACCCAGATAGAAAATATATAAACAATTAAACATAGAATGTGTCAGATAGTAATAAATATCAGAGAAAACAATAAGGCAGGGTAGAAAGGTCAAGGTCTGCCAAAGAAAGATGAGTACTTTGTATCAGATGGTTAGAGGAGATTCTACCAGTACAATGACACTCTCTGGATGAGGCAAGAAATGATTAAAGGATATTGAGCAGAGAAATGACAAGATCTGAATTATACTTTAAAAGGATCATCAGGCTTTTGTGACAATAAACTAGAAGAGAGCATTGGGATTATAATCAGTAAGGAAGGAAACAAGTGCCCTATCCTACCTTGGAAGTGGGAAGAGGAGGTAGGAAGTTATTGGAATTGAGTATGTAAAAGAAGACCATGGCTTTGGAGAAGCCAGTAATGGAGGTGATGAGAAGTGGTGGGACTCTGACTGTGTCTAAAAGATTGTGTCAAAAGTATTTCCTGATAGAAATCCTACAAGATTTTTTACTTGATAAGCTCAAAGTATAAAGATGGCATTTACTAAGATGGCAAGACTATAGGAGCTGTGTGTGTGTTGGCAAGACTGTAGTAAGGGTGAGTGCATGTGTGCGTGTGTGTGTGTGTGTGTGTGTGCATAAGAAGGTTTGTGGGCTTTTAATTTTTCACATGCGGATATTAAGAGGAGTATTAGAAATCTAAATAGAGATTTAAATATAGAGCTAGATATACAAATTCAGAGTTCAGTGGAAAGGTGAAAGAATTGATAAATTTTTAAGTAACAGCCAAATTAAATAGTATTTAATTCTATAAAAGTAGATGAAAATACCTCCTCTAATTGATCATGTGATAAGCTCTACAGTGTTTGCAATGTTACATCAGGTATGGTTATAATATCTAGGGCATTTCTTTCTCTTAACCTTGAGATATTATTTCTCAATATACAGGCCTTTATGCTCTGCAGCTGTTTACTAAAGCTGATTGTATGAGAGAGAAGGAGGCATATTTCATAGGAGGCTTTAAAATAGACTAGCTGGCTGACTTTGAATGATTTGCTTATATTTAGTTAAGCAATGGCATGAGCTAGTTGATATATTGAGCCCTGATCCACCTCTGTTATTCTAGCCACTGACTTCCTTCTCATTTAAATTTGAAGAAGAAAAATTCCTTTTCCTCTACTATGTTGTTGGGGCTTTTGCCAACACAAAGTGGGCTGTCAGGTTTCTTTTCCACCATTACTGGGTGATCATTTTCAGACAGAGATATGATGTTGAAAAGTACTAGTCTTTGTTCCATGCTAACGTTTCCAGTGTAATTCAAAACAGGCTTCTTACTATTCATTTGTACTGCTGCTTTGCCTTATTCTCAATGCTGAAATCCTTGTCTGACCTTCTATTTTTATTAAATACATTTGAATGTTATTTATGATTTTCCTTACCAAGGC
Source organism: Macaca thibetana thibetana (assembly GCF_024542745.1). Taxonomy (NCBI): domain Eukaryota; kingdom Metazoa; phylum Chordata; class Mammalia; order Primates; family Cercopithecidae; genus Macaca; species Macaca thibetana. The sequence continues at coordinate 43,684,608 of NC_065580.1, forward strand.
CAAATTCTCAGTGACCTTCATGAACTCTCTCTTGATAAATAAAGAATATAAGTGCTAACCCAATTCCCATAGTCCAGTGTGTTTTCTTGTTAGTGCAGTGATTTTTAAAGATAATATTTACTACTTTTTGTTTAATAGAAACACTGAAGGGAATTTTTTCTGTCTTGATTTGGATAAAGAAAGTAGGCATTCTTGAAAACTGCTAAGAGAAATGAATGTTAGATGTTCTCACCACAAAAATGATAACTATATGAGCTAATGCAAATGTTAATCAGCAAAATTTAGCCATTCCATGATGTATACATAACTCAAAGCATCATATTGTACGTACATATAATTTGATCTGTCAGTTAAAAACATAAAAAAAAGAAAGTAGGCACACACTTAGTAGATCAATTGTACTTTGAGAAAGAACTTAAAATAGAAGAAACTATGCAGTACTGACCATCTGTAGTAAGCCCCCGGCTGTCCTTAAATTCCATTATTTTATCCCCAGCTATGCTTAATAAAATAAACAAGGCAAAAGAAGGTCTAGCTTTGTTTAAATAAAAATACTTCCTTTTTATGTCTTAATCTTTATCAGTAAATCACACAGTTGCAAATGAAATTTAGAAATAGTTAACAAAATGTGATCATCTGGTTCTGAGCTGTGTTGATATTTAGGATAACATAACATTGCCTATCAAATTTATATTCAAATAGAAAAATCTCATCACATTAAAGTATTATTTACATATTCATATACTCCTTCCTTCAGGCAAAGACTCCAGTCTTTCTTTACAGATGGATTTAGCAATGAAACATAAAAAAACAAACACAGGGGAAAGAATTGAAGTATCTCATAGGAACCAGTAACACATATTACCTCTTTTCATTTCTCAAAATGTCTTACCTATTGCATCTTCATAAATGTTCTTGGGACCTCATAACTCAGAATGATTATGGAGTAGAGCAATAGTAGTAAAACTAGCACATCTAATTTTTTTTCCTTAGAAGTTTTTAAACAGTAAAGAACTCTCAATATCCTTGAGTTGTCTTCTTTGCATAATGTTTAACAATCAATGAAATGCCATCAAAAATGTTGTCAGAAAAATGATATTACTGTGGCTAAATTAAAGATTTCTTATTCTCATTCTAAGTATATGTTCTCCATTATCTCAGAGTCCCAATTATTAACAGCGCCTCTTGTTAGCCATTGAGATAAAACGTACACTTCAAAAGAGGCCTTTTTTAGGAAAGATAAAAACACAGAAAAATTGTAAATAAAAAAGAGGGAAGGAGAAGATAGAAGGTGGGGAGATTATGGTGACTGGAAACAAGAAGACAGGAAAATAGAAAGCTAAAAAGAAAAAAAAATCATGACATTGAGATTAAAGCTTTGCCAGTCCCCTCTCCCTCCTAGTAATGTATGCCAACAAAATCCGTAGCATGTCATTTCCTTAAAGGCCTCAATCCTAGTCTTCCTAGAGGAAACGTCCCCCCTACCCCAGATATTTGTTTTGCTTTCATCTCCCTTTTGCTAGCAGTTGATGTGTCTTTTATGCTTCTAGCTCTCTGTTGAACTTAGCCATGTTATGTAATAGAAGGCAGAATGTCAGTCTTTTAAAGGATCTATTATATTTCTAAGACATTTTGATTTTCATGAACTTCAAAACATTTCTGGGTAGCTGACTTTAGCAGCATCATATGAGAAGGCTTTTAAATAGTACAGTGCATTTGTGCAAATCAGTACCAGATACTGCTGTTTGTTGGGAGGCTTTGGGTCTTACTCCTGGTAACTGCTGATGGTACCCGATATCTTGTCTTGGCTCTTGTCATGATCTCTGATGCAGGTTTCTTAAGAATCAATTGGATTATTATTTATTGCTAAAATTGCTTTGCTTCTGTAATATCGAATCAATATAGTATATGTACTGTGTCATAAAAGTTAAATTGTGCTAAAAAGTTTATTATAATAATAATAATAATAATAATAATAATAATAAAACAGTTCTAGGCTGGGCATGATGGCCCACACCTGTAATCCCACTGCTTTAGGAGATAGAGGCAGGATTGCTTGAGGCCAGGAATTTCAGACCAGCCTGGGAAACATAGCAAGACCCCATCTCTACAAGAAATTTTAAGGATAAAAAATAATAACAAAATTTGCCAGGCATGGTGGTGCATGCCAGTAGTCCTAGCTACTTGGGGGAAAGCTGAGATGGGAAGATTGCTTGAGCCCAGGAGTTTAATGTTACAGTCAGCTATGATTGTGCCATGGCACTCTAGCCTGGACAATGAAGGCGACTGTGTCTCAGAAAAACAGGGGAGGACAGCTACATGCCCTCTTTTCCTGATTCTGCTCCCCAGAGACAATCATATTTCTAACTAGTATGTGAAGACTGCTATTTCTATTAAAAACAATTTACTTCTCATAAAGTATAAGAGAATTTTAATTGTTTACATGCCTTTCTTCTCCCCTATCCTCTAAATGAAGTTCTATTTCAAATGTTGTACACACTTTAAAAAACCTTTTTATTTTGAAAAAATTTTAGATTTGCAGAAGAATTTCCAATATAGTATAATTTCTGTATTACAGAGAGTTGTCATGTACCCTTTACCCAGCTTCCCCTAATATTAATATCTTACATAACCATAGTCAAACTTAAGAAATTAGTGTTGGTACAATACTACTAAATAAAGTCTGAAATTTGTACAGATTTCATTGGTTTTCCCACTAATGTCACTTTTCCATTCAGGATCTAATTTAGGGTGCCACATTGCATTTACTTGTCATGTGGCCTTAATCTGCTCTGTTTTGTTACCTTTTCTTAGTTTTTCTTGTTTTTCATGATCTTAACACTTTTGAGAAATACCGCTCAACTGTCTTATAGAATACTCCTTAATTTTTGTTTATTTGATGTTTTGTGATAATTATACTGAGGAAATACATTTTTCCACAATGGTGAGGTACTGTTATCATAGCATCATAACAAGGAGAACATGACTCCAACATGACTTATTAATGGTGATGCTAACTTTGATCTGTCAGGTTTCTATACTGTAAAATTACTATTTTTTTTTCCTTTCTGTAATCTATTAGAAGTGAGTCATTAAATTCAGCCCATCCTCAACGGAAGGGGAATTAAGCGCCACCACCTGGAGGGAGGTGTATCAAATAATTTGTGGACATATGTTAAAATCACCACAGCAATTAATGCATACGTAAGAGAAGATACTTTGGGGCTATGCAAATATTCCATTTCTCCTTAAAGTTTCATCCACTAATTTTAGCATTTACCAGTGCCTGCAGCAATTATTACTGTGGCATACTAATGGTGATTCTCTATTTCCTTCACTCTTTCTATATTTCTTAAATGGATTTTTTCTGTAAGGAAAATTTGTGCCTTCTCCACCATTTATTTATTTACTTATTTATTTATAACAGCATGGACTCATGCATAATTATATTTTTAAAAATGGGTTTTTTCTCCTTTTTTTTTTTTTTTCCTAAATTGAAATACCATCTCGCTGTGTTGCCCAGGCTGGTCTTGAGCTCCTGGGTTCAAGTGATCCTCCCACCTCAGACTCCCAAGCAGCCGAGATTATAGGCATATGCCACTGCGCCTAGCGGAATATTTATATTTTGGGTTGTAAACCAATACTATAGTTACTTATTTTGTTGTTCAAATTATTCCAGCTTTTGCCACTGAAAGGGCTTTCAGGTTGGCTCCTACGTCCTTTTAATATGTTCCTCTATTTTTGTTTTTGACTACTTTACTTTCTGTCACTAAAAGTTGCTACAGGTACATTTTGTATTTGTCTCTAGTATCAGCCATTTCTTCAAGAAGCCCTAGTTTCTTTTATTAGAATGTGGTATTTAGAAACCTACATCTGGGCAGTAGGTGTGCTCATTGCTACTGAATGTCACTGCTCTTTGGCTCACTCAAGGATACATAGGCAGGGAACATATGTATGTATATGAACTCATGTACAATTATTTCTGTATCTATAAATCTGCATGTGTATTAAAATGAACCTTTGTTTTTGCTCATATCTCCATGTCTAATGCAGCACCACAGAGTTTACTATAGTCTTTTGCCCTTGCTTATTTGTAATGTTTTTTCTCCAACAATGAGACAACTGGCCTCCATTATTATTATGATATCCATTACCATAATTAACATATGTATTTTTTCAATGCTATACATATAAAGTAGTTTCAGAATTCTGAACATGCAATCATGTTTTGGACACTTTAAAATTCCTTTATTTGGGTTACTTATTGCAATGTTTGTTTGTTTTTGGATTTTTAAACCTATATCTAAATATCTCCACACACTTCAACAATCATAGCCAATACTTTTTAGTGATTCTATACACAATCAAACCCATTTGACAGTCTGTTTTATTTTTATCCTGGGTCATCTCTCCTTTAGCCCCTTGTTCTCTTGTTCCTTTATAGAACAGGGTGCCTTATTCATGGGTATAGAAGACCATTCTAAAGATTCATCTGAAAGGGGTGTGCTATGATCTGAATGTGTCCCCTAAAATTCATGTGTTGGAAACTTAATCTCCAATGCAATAGTGTTGGGAGATGGGGCCTTTTAGGTACTTAGGTCATAAGCCCACCCTCACGAATAGATAAATGCCATTATAAAAAAGGCTTGTCAGATTGAGTTTGGCCAATTTTGCCCTTCCACATTCTGCTATGTGAAGATACAGCATTCCTCCCCACTGGACCATACAGCCATCAAGCTGTCATCTTGGAAGCAGAGAGTAGACCTCACCAAACACCAAACCTGTCAGTGCCTTGACTGTGGACTTTCCAGCCTCCAGAACTCTAAGAAAATTAATTTCTTTTCTTGATATATTATTCAGTCTTGAATATTTTGCTATAGCAGCACAAACGGAATAAGACAGCGAACTTAAAATAGAAATTATTTGGAAGTTTGCATGTCTGAAAATGTCCTTATTTTATATCCTTAGAATTTTAATTGTTGACTTTGTGCGGAATTCTCTGCTTTTCTGAATCTTAAGATCAGTCCTGTAAAAGTTTGACCAGCTCCTGTCCTATCACCGTGTTTTGATTCATTGGCTCTTACATTTTACTATCAAATTACTATCAAAGTCAGTTTTAAGGAAAACAAATTTGGAAGATCAGATCTTCCTTCGTATTTTAAATTAAGATAGTGATGTGTTCTTCTCCCTCAACAAAAAAAGCTTATGAAAATTTTCACCACTTAGAGCTTTATACCCCAGCATTTTTTTTATATATAATATCAACAAATATTTATTAAATAACTACAATAAACTCAGGAACTAAGGAAAATGTGAAAGAAGTATAAGATGTTTTCTAAGTTAAAGGATCCTATAATTTCCTTGAAGACCATGTGCATGGAATTTCTTGATATATTATTCAGTCTTGAATATTTTGTTATAGCAGCACAAATGGAATAAGACAGCGAACTTAAAACAGAAATATTTGGAAGTTTGCATTTAGAAATTCACAGACAATATTATACACAAAGTCACTTTTAAGATATAAGCATTAGGGGCTACCAGGCTCAAAGAAGGTAGAAACACAAATAATAAACAACAACCTTTTCCTAGTTTAGCCAACCTTCACTGAAACACTTCTAGTTCTAGTGGTCTTAATATCTTGTATTCAATGACTCGACTTCAAGGGCTAAATGCATGCAATCTAGTTTTAAGATTAAAATGTAATATATGCATATGTATATTGATATTCTTATAGCTGATATTCTTACAGCTGAAGGATTTATTTTTTAATTTAGTAGAAACAGGTGATTTAAAGCCATGCCTATAGAGATCAATTCCAGAGACCTTCACTGGCTAAAAACTAATTTCAAACATAAGACATGTGACTTGGTACACCTTACAAAGGTTCTGCTTTCGTGCTTACAGTCTAGGAGTTTCAGCATCCTCTGTAGAAAGAGCCTGAAGCTGACCAGGTGTACACTTGATGAAAATCAAGCAATTACTCCCAGATCTAAACATAGGGGTTGATCGTCCAGATGCCACATTAATTATTAAGGCACATATAGTCTTCTATTTCTTATGCATCCAAAGAATCTTGAGTTTTGTTTATACTGGTTGAAATACCAATTATATTGCCCTTTCAATATGTGTTATTTTGAAATGGTGAGATTAGCATAATGCACTGGATTTCACATCCTTTCATTTCCAAGCCCATTTTGCAGGCTTGGAAACAAAGAAATAAGAGCAAAAGAGCTAAGGCTCAGCTGCAGCTCTGCAATCAGGAAGGATTCGCAGAACCCTTCAAGGGCAGATAATCCTTTTACAGACCTTAAGGAAATCAGAAAAAACAAACAAAACAACAACAACCGTAGGCAGGGGGAGAGGAAGGGAGAGACAAACAGGGAGGAGAGCCATGTCAGAGATTTACTTAAAGTTATTTCACTCAATGTGTAAATTCCTGTTTGTGAGGTTGCTTTTGTCTAGCCCATATGACAATATGCATTATGATTATGACCTCTATGTTGTCCCAAAGTTTGCCTATATGCATACAATAAGCCCATTTCGTGATATGTAAGGAAAAATTCTCCTGGAATATCATCCTATATAAAGCATTTAAGTTATTGTAATGTAGGTGAAATGAGTCAGTCTTTGAACATACTGTTGAAATTTCTGCTCCTACCAGTAACCCCCACTGGTTGATGCTGAGGCATCTTGAGCATGGTAGCCCCTCATGGACATGATAACCACTTTTTCTTCCTTCACGATAATGTCTTTTAACTTTATTAGACGAGAAGATTTTTTGTTTTCAACCAGAATGAGTTTAATTGACAATTAATGCTTAGTAATTAGTCCATGCACATTTTACTCATTTGCCCTGAAATGTAGTCTATTGGATAATGAAAAGATATTTTTTGTCCTTCAGGAATCACCTCTTTATGACCCGCCTCTTGGCCTTAGAGAAACCACTCTAAATGAAAGAGGGAGTTTCCTCATTTAATCTGATACATCAGGTCATCATCAAAATATTTATTTCCTGATCTTCCCCCACAGAAGGTGACTAAAGGTTAATAAGAATGCAAGTGGAAAATAATTAGGTATGAAAATATATACAATAAAATGCAAAACAAATTTGAATAAATAAAGTTTAGTGTGATTGTTAGGTTAAGGTGTCTTGATACTTGATACTCCAATCATAAAGTGTGGGGTTTTTTTCTTCTCTATTTTGAAGGACAGAAGAAGCGTGATACGCACAGTGAAACTCTTCCTTAGTGACACATCTAGGGAATAATTTAAAGAAAAAGTGATAACAACAGTAACTAATTATCTCAAAATTTCTAGAATCCTTTACTTTTACCAATGGATAATATAACAGACAGATAAACTTTACTATCATTTTAATCATATATTTCTTTTAAATTACTTCCTAGTTTTAGTTTTCTTGGCTGTCATTTTAATCATATATCTCTTTTTAAATTATTTCTTAGTTTTAGTCTTCTTGGCTGTCATTTTAATCATATATCTCTTTTTAAATTACTTCCTAGTTTTAGTTTTCTTGATGGAGGGAGGCTAGATTTTTTAAATCAGGTTAAAAAAAAAAAATACAACAATGACCAAAACAAAATAGCAAATTTGCTTCTCTTTGACATAAAATAAATCTAGAGGGAGGTAATCTGGAGTGAGTGTGCAGAGCAGCCTCATGAAAAACTCAGGAACCCAGAATCCTGTTTTGCTTTTACCATGGTTTGCAGCATGGCCCTGTAGCTTTCTCAGTCTCCGTGTGGCTGCTCAAGCGCCAGCCTTCAGAACCATGCTGCATTCTATCCAGCAGGAAAGACAAGACGGAAGCTAAATAGGGAGCGGCATCTCCCTTGAGGAAAAGTTCCTGCAAATTATAAACATTTCCGATTAATCCTATTGGTCAAATGTATTCATCTCTAACACAAGGGGGACTAGGGGATTTAGTTTTAGTGATGGTCTAGGTACAAATTAGGCGTTGCTATTATCAAGGAGGAAAGAAAACAGACACTAGGTAACAGCTTGTGCTCTCTAACATGCTAGGGTTGTTTGTGTGATGGAGAGCATATCATGTGGAAAAAATGATTGTTTTACGTAGATTTTATAATTGTTATAAGGAAAAGCTGGTCAAGCACTGTGGCTCACACTGGTAATCTCAACACTTTGGGAGGTGTAGATGGGTGCATTGTTTGATCCCAGGATTCTGACACCAGCTTAGGCAACATAGCCAGACTCTTCTCTAAAAATAATAAAATAAAATAAAAAGTTAGCCTGGCATGGTAGTGTGACCCTGTAATTCCACCTACCCAGGAGGCTGAGGTTGGAGGATAGCTTGAGCCTGGGAGGTCAAGGCTGCAGTGAGCTGCAATTGTACTACTGCACTCCAGCCTGGGAGACAGAGTGAGAACTTGTCTCAAAAAAAGAAAAAATGTTCACATGGCTGTGTATATTGTGCTTCAGTCTATGAGGATATCTAAGAAATGAGTAGGCAGTAGTGCTACTTTTATCTAAAATTATAAAACTCAGTCAATGTATATATACATGTTCAGATCAACTGAAAACTCAATAACCATGATAAAAATAGATTACAAACATGTCAGCCCCCTTAATTTTCAGTGAATCATAAACACTAGTAGTTTTCCCACTAATGCCAACCTTGGATGCTGAGAACTTTGCAAATAATTAAAAGTTGGATGAATTCAGGTTTAAGATGAATCTCACCTGAGAACAAAATGGTTCTAGCTTTAAACTATTCCTTAAAAGCAAAGCATAATAAAATGAATGTCATCCATAAAAGAATGTGTTTTTTATTTTGTTTTGTTGGTGAAGTTTCTTGAACATCAAATAAGCTTTGTGAAGCATCCTGAATAATTGAGTGTAGATTAATAAAAACAGGTGAATTGAATTGCCCTCAAAATGCACAGGCTTAAGAAAGGAAAAAAAAAAAAAAAGCTGAGCAAAATAGATGTGAGATCCATCTAAAATCAAAATATTTTCTAAAAGCTCCCTATGGAAAGTGTGTGTTGCTCTGCTTCATCTACTCCCTCACGTTTGCACTCCTAGCAAATGTTTATGTAGGACCTTTGATTAACCAGGCTGTTTTCTAGGACCTAGGGACTGCAGCAAAGGAGACATGGGATTTATAATCCTGCAGGAGGACAGAGCCTAAATAAGTAATTAACTGCAGTTGTAATTAATTACAAAAGAGACACATAGGGTGTAAGGAGAACATATGAAAATACATAACAGTGCAAAAGATTTGGGAAAAAACACTTAGAAAACACTGGTTAGGAACAGCATGAAGTTGATGAAATGAATGTATTTACAATCATGAGCTCATTGCAGACCTTATGCTTAAGCTGAGAAAACTATGAAAAGTGAAAATAGTAAACTGATGATATTTGTGACAGTAAAAAACTTAAGACTAGACTTCTGCAATTAGTTTGCATCACTCCAGATTTCTTTATGTCTATACTCACAAAAGAAAATTTTAGGAAGTTAGAAAGTGAAGAGACCACAGTCAGAAGAATAATTTCTAAAGGCCCTATTTCCCTCTTTGACCAATAATTCCACAATTATTTGTTTATTTAACTTTACAATATAGTCAAAATACGTTTCCTTTTATTATACAAATAAGAATTACACATTTTTGCCTTAGCTAATAGTGAACGTAAAATGATCTTGACTTTTAAAGCCAACTTTTTTCTTTCCCCCAACTTGTTCCCTGGATCTAATTCATATACAGTCAGCAAGTGCCCCAAAGAAAAACTTCTGAATTATTTTTTTTTAAAAAAGAGCCATATTTCCCTTTGGAAAAAGCAAACCTAGAATGTTGACCTATTAAAGTGCTTCTCCCACCCAGCTTCAGATCAGGTGACTTCACTGTAGGGGCTCAGGAAGGGCATGACTCCCTCTTTGCAAATCACCTCATTGCAGAATATCTATTGCTAAGTAGCAAGCCAGAGATTTAGACAGGGTGCCCCATAAGAGCAGACTTCAAAGTATTCAGACCTTCAAGTCTGGCCTATGATAGAAAACATTTAATTTAAGGGAGGCAAATGAGTACTTCAGGACCACTTACTCCAAATTCATACTCCGCAAGGCGGTCCAAGGAATAAAAGACGAAATATCTGTCCATCTCAAGGCTAGGGGCCCCACAGCAGTTAGCAGGTGTCCCCAGGTGTAAATGCTTCCATGGCATGTTTTCTCCCTGTCTCCCAGGCCAGGCACAATGGTGCCTAGGCTTTTTCAGTCCTCAATACTCTCAACTCTCAACTCAATTTCCAACAATGACACCAGCTTAATTCTTCCTTTAGCAACTAGGTAAAACTGTCCTTTCCCTATAAAGTCTACTATGTCTGGTCTAGTTTCAGAAAATATAAACACATTTAAATTAAAAAATGAAATTTTAAGAATAAAAGATGATGCAGGGGCCAGAAACCATGGACAAGGCTGTCAACAACATCCTGTATATGCCTCTCAACTCATCCTCCCTAGAAGAATGCTCAGGAAGGCATAGACAGTCACTGCAAGGCTGCCCCAAGTTTATGTGTCATCGTAGCCTAACAGTTATTTGAAACAGAAACCTAACCCAACCACACTTGGGATATTCTCTTCAAAGGAATCCCAACTGTTTTCGGCAACAAAATTTCTGTGCAAGTCAGCCCTAGCTGGGAAGGTGGTGCCTTGCTGGGGACGTGGTTCTTCCAAGCAGCAGAGTGATATTTGGAGATTAATATTCAAAGCTGTGCTTAATCTGGATATCATTAAGAATCTGCTGCAGCTTCTCATCTTCAAACAACCCCTCCAGGATTAGGATTAGGGCTTTGGACTCCTCAGCAGTCTCTGGGAAAAGGTTGACCTCTTGGCAAATGTTGGCCAAACGGCTCAAACTTATGAAGATTTTCTCTGGAGCATCAAGCTACAAACATGGGCAATGGTCTCTCTGTTTTGGGAATGACTAAAACTGGCTATCTAGGTTAATGTTTTCATGAAGACGTCTGAGGGTTCCTGTTCTTCCTCTGCACTCTCATTCTGTTGTTTTTGATGCTCCAGAAGCATAGAAACTTCTGAATTTAGAGGCAGCTCAGTTGCTTCAAACTCTTATTTTTTAGACAGAGTCTTGCTCTATCACCCAGCCTGGAGTGCAGTGGAATGATCTCAGCTCACTGCAGCCTAAGCCTCCTGCGCTCAAGCAATCCTCTCACTTCAGCCCCCAGAGTAGCTGGGACCACAGGCATGTGCCACGAGCTATTTTTTTCTTTCCTGTTTTTTTTTTTTTTTTTTAGAGACAGGGTTTCATCATGTTGTCCAGGCTGGTCTTGAATCGCTTGAATCGCAGGCTGATCTCAAGTGCTCCTCCTGCCTCGGCCTCCCAAAGTACTGGTATTATAGGCATGAACCACTGTGCTTGGCCTACTCTTTGGGAAAGATGTGTTGTGAGGCATCCTCCTCTACATTATGCCATTTTTTTTTGTAAGACTCAAATATAAGTCTAAGGAAGTCTCCCCACAATATTTTACTTTGGTATTTAATAGAGCAAGGAGGAATCATTGTTTTTCTGGATATTCATCAGTTATCAATCAAAATTTAACTTGATCATAAATTGAATAGCATAGGATAGTCTTTAAGGAGAGAGGGTGTAGGGAAGGAAAGCCTGCTGAGTTACCAAAGACAAAGCCTCAGAGATAACATTCAGCTTTACATTTACGACTCACCAAAAATGTAATATTTTGTTGAACTTGATCTCAGATTATTTGAAATAAAGAAATAAGATTCAATACCTGTTAAATTTTACTTTTTTTCAAATTATATGCAATCTGAATTTTTTGTTTCAAACCCATCCTCAAAATTATTTGTCATTATTACTAGAGTCTAGTACAGTAATAAATCAAGATAATAATGCTATTAATCAAAATATAACTGGTATGGTTGACTAGCTTTTACCTCAAAGACAGAAATACTTTGGGCATAGAAGACAATTGTAATTATTGATGTTACCCTATTTGACACAAATAAAAAACTCATATAATGACAAAGTGGGAAACAGAGAGTAAATTGAACCCTGGACATAAAACAAGAGTCTGAAAAGAAGGAGAAGAATAATTCTCAGAGCTATAGAAGGAACTAGAGAATTGACTCAAAGGCAGAGAAGTAGTAATCTATAAACCCAATATCAGACTATGAGTGCCATGTGTGTGGGGGAGGGAAGGTGAGTGTTACAGATACAGGAGAGCAGCCATGTAAGGCCATAAATATTGGCTGCAAACTGCAAGGGGTACCATTTGCATAGAGTGATGTATGCAGCAAATGCCCTCCACAATTTTGATAGTGTCCTCAAGCCTATGAATTATCTTTCTAAATTTTTTGTTGTTACAGATTTAGAGTGCAGGTGCAATTTGGTTACATGGACACCTTGTGTAATAGTATACATCGTATCCATCAGATAATTTCTTTTCCCTTAATCCTCTCCTATTTTCCACTTTTTGAGTCTCTAGTGTCTATTATTCCACTTTCTATGTCAACATGTACACATTATCTAGCTCCCACATATAAGTCAGAACCTTCAGTACTTGACCTTCTGTTTCTGAGTTATTTCACTTAAAATAATGGTCTTCGGTTCCTACATGTTGTTGCAAAAGACATGATTTCATTATTTTTTATGCCTGGGTAGTATTCCCTGGTATATAACACTATCTTTTGTTTATCCAATCATCCATTGATAGACACTTAGTTTGATCCCGTATCTTTGTTAATGTTAATAATGCTGTGATAATCTATGAGTATAGGTATCTTTTTGATATAATGATATCATGATATAATGATATATATAATTGATATAATGATATAATGATATATATAATTTTCCTTTGGGTAGATATCCAGTAGTGCGATTGCTGGGTTGAAGGATTGTTTGATTTTTAGTTATTTGAGAAACCTCCATACTGTTTTCCATAGAGGCGGTACTAATTTACATTCCCACCAACAATATATAAGTGTTTCTTTTTCTCTGCATCCTCTCCACCATCTGTTATTTTTTGACTTTTCAATCATAGCCATTCTCACTGGTGCAAGGTGGTATCTCACTGTGGTTTTAATTTGCATTTCTCTGATGTTTAGTCATGTTGAGCATTTTATGTATATGCTTGTTGGCCATATGTTTGTCTTCATTTGAAAAATGTGTGTTTGTGTCCTTTGTCCACTTTTTAGAGGGGTTCTTTCTTTTTTTTTTTTTTTTTTCTCATTGAGTTGTTTGACTTCCTTAAAGATTCTGGGTATTAGTTCATTGTTGGATGCACAGTGTGCAAATATTTTATCCTATTCTATACCTATTCTATAGGTCATCTGTTCACTCTGTTGATTTTTTTTCTATGCAGAAGCTTTTTAGTTTAATTGTGTCCTATTAATCTATTTTTGTCTTCGTTGCATTTGCTTCTGAGACCTTGTCATGAATTCTTTGCCTAAGTCAATGTCTAGAGGAGTTTTTCCTAGGTTTTCTTCTATAATTATTATAGTTTCAAGTCTTATGTAAGTCTTTACTTCATCTTACATTGATTTTTATATATGGTGAAAGATAGGCATCCAATTTCATTCTTCTGCATGTGGCTATTCAATTTTCTAAGCACCATGTATTGAATGGGTTCTTACCTCGGTGTCTATTTGCCAACTTTTTTGAATATCAGTTGGCTGTAGATATACAGCTTTATTTCTGGGTTCTCTATTCTGTTTCTATTGATCTATATGTGTATTTTTATACATGTTTCAAAAGGAGTGCTATGCTCTTTTGATTACCATAGCCTTATAGTATAATTTGAAGACAGGTAATGTGATGCCTCCAGCTTTGATCTTTTTACTTAGGATTGTTTTGGTATCTGGGATCCTTTTGGGTTCCATATGAATTTTAATATCATTTTTTCTCACTCTGTGAAAAATGATGTTGGCATTTTGATAGGAATCGCATTGATTCTGTAGATTGTCAAGCTTGTCAATTATTAAAGTTGGAGGAATCTTCCTGCTTTGAGAGTAACAGAAAGGCAAGAAGGATGTGTAATATAACAAGTAAAGCAGGTAGTAAGAGTTTGAGAAACAGTAAAAACTGTTTGTTTGTTTGTTTTTTTCCCCAACATAGCTTCTAGTGATAAACTAGAGAGAGACATTAGGATATCCATCTCAGCCTTATATTCGGGATATAATCTTTCCTTTATGAGTGAAACTCTCCAGGAGAGGTAATGGCTCTGACTGGAGAGCAGTAGAAAATCTAAGTTAGAATCTTGATCAAAAGCCCATTTGTTAGAAGCATAGTTGAAAAAATTGAATGACTCAATCCCATCTACATTTTTCTAGGCAGAAGTCTGTGCACTAGAACTTCATTGTTTGGCTCTTGGATGAATATGGTTTTTATCAAACCATAAGTCAACATTTACAGACATTACAAACAGCCAAGAGGAATTTGTTGTTCCTTCTGGTAGAGAAATTTTTGGAACTGTATGAGAAGAAAACTTTCAGGTTTGGATTTACAAAATGCTCTGCTTCTCACAAAAGATCACAGTGCATTTATTTTATGGACTCTGAGAAACGTAAAACTAATCACATTCCTTTCTTTGCACTGACTTCTGGGAAGGTCAAAGCTACATTTGTCTTCACCTCCAGCAAATGTAGAGGTTAGAGAAAATCCATTTCTACATACTTTCCTAGCCTATAGCTTTACTGATATTTTACCTATTTTTTTTTTTTGCTCCAATTGCTTCAACCAGTTCTTTACTGTTTAGTGTTGTATTATTGTAAACTATTCCAAATTATTCATTAATTAGGGTGAAATATAAATAAATCCATGATTAAAGAGATGTAGGGCTTCTCCATAAATGACCTAACTACAATAAAGCTCAATTAAATTATCAGTTTACATCTCAATGTCCATAGAAAGGAAGATATTATTTATTTTATTTAATATGTTAATTTTTTTCTTCATTTAAAAGTGACAATAATAAGGGCCAGGTGTGGTGACTCATGCATGTAATCCCATCACTTTGGGAGGCCAAGGCGGGCAGATCAGGAGGTCAGGAGTTCAAGACTATCCTGGCCAATATGGTGAAATCTTGTCTCTACTAAAAATACAAAAGTTAGCCGGGAGTGGTGGCATACGACTGTAATCCCAGCTGCTCAGGAGGCTGAGGCAGGAGAAGCGCTTGAACCTGGGAGGCAGAGGCTTCAGTGAGCTGAGGTTGTGCCTGGGCAATGGAGCAAGACTCCATCTCAAAAAAAAAAAAAAAAAAGACATAATAATAAACTATATATGTACAGGTCCACAGCCTCTTATCACAATTCAAAAATGCAAAATAGTCTAAAAACATTTTTTTTTTCTGTTTACAACTAGTTTAGCACAAAATATGACCTGATTTGACATGAGACTAAAATACTTAATTTATCCCAAGCAGTAGGAACATTCTTAACTTTTTCTAAGCAATAGAATGTGTTTGATTATAGCATGCTGTCCCAGGTCCTGTACTATGTCATATACGGTAGATGCACACTATTCACTTCATATAATTAGAAAAATTATGACTTCTAATACACATCTGATTTCAGGTAAGAGATTGTGGACTTGTAGAAACACATGGAATATTATCTGTAAAGTTTCTGAAGTCCACTCTTGTCACACGTGCAAAGCTGCTGCTGTTACCTTCACCCACCACCGCATTTCATTTTGTTTTGTTTTTTGTTCGTTTGTTTGTTTTGTTTTTTAGTCATGATAATTTCTTGATAAGCAAAAGAAAGAACGTCAACTTTTTTCAACTTTCAGGGTAATTTATTCTTCTCTAATTTTATAGATTTAAAGACCACATAACTTTCAGTACCTATAAACATATTGTACTCAACTTCTCACTATGAGAAGGTGTACCCCATTGCTTCTATTCTGGTCATGAGATATGTGGCCCAATGTAGCCCAATCAGTCCAGTCAAATATAGACCATAGAGAAAGAGCAATTCCATCACAAGCCATAAAACAAAGGTCCTTTTGTGATGAATTAGAAACATTCAACTAATGCTATCAACAATTAGTTTTCTGAGAAATTACAGCAATGTATAAGAAAACATAGCAGGACATAATAAAAGTCATTATATTAGGTATAGACAGCTTATAAGAAGTTCTGACTGGCATTAAGAAGTGCCAATTCTTTACTTCTAGCTTATGGTTGGAGTGGTATCTTCATAATGGAGATATAACTTACATATTTTTAAAAAGACTTAAAACATTTCAATTACTTCTGTATGCCAAGTCTGTACATAGCACTTTACAATTATTGTCTCATTTAATCCTTTTATCATGCCTGAGATAGATATCATTATTGTTTGCATTCCACTAGTAAAGAAACAGGCTCAGAAAAGTCATCCAGCTAATCAGTAAGAGGTTACTTTTAGGTTCAAGTCATTGTGTCCTCCCCACAGTCATCGCGTTATGCTGGATTTGTTTACCTTTGCCTTGGCATCTCTCAATAAAGAAATGAAAAGCGGTAGACAGAGGGAAAATGGTGGTAGAATTGTGCTCACACAGCTGGCTATCGTCCTATCTTTCTGAATAACATATTTTGCTTTTTTCTTGTGTATCTAAGAGGAGCATGTAATATGGTATGGAAGGTAGAAAAGTATTTACTGATAAAAGGGTAACAAATAGGTATCTGGTACTTCCAGAAGTTGGATCTGGTAGACAGCAAGTGGAGTTCAGAGTGCATTAAGGAAAAGTACAGGAAATGGGATTTTACTTATGTATCACAGGCTACAGAGCAGGGACAGTACACTGTTGCTGATGCTGCCGGTTGGCTCACTTAGCTTTCACTCTCAAATTCCTACTCCCACAACCTCCTTTACTGTAGAGGCTGGAAAGCGAAGTACTTGGTTTACTTGTCTCCCTTGTAATTAAAGGTACACATTTGACCCAGTTTTGGCTAGTGTGAAGTTAAGTGGAAGCCTACTGAGGAAATCTTCTCTTTGTAGCTAAAAACACAAACTTCCTAAGGAGAAAGCCATTCACTTTCTCAACTTCTTTTTTACTTGCCTAAATGTGTAGTAAGCATGTTGTGACGAAAAGTATCACAGAAAGGCTGGCCAGCTGCCACCTTCTTCCACAGCCTCTTCTGTGTTGACACTTTGGTCAGTTATTTGGTTTCTTGCAGTCCCAGCCATTCTTAATTAATACATGTGTTATTTTATCTTTCTTCATTTCCACCAATTACACTCTATGTCTTGAGTGTAATTCCAGAAGTATGTGACATTAAAGGTGGTATGATTTCACATTGGCAATTCCCGGTTCCCCACGAACTGTGTGCAGTTCTGTTTCAGAAACAATAAGCAGTTCATCTTACCCTAGACAGATGGGCCACCTACCTTTCTGTGCCTTTCCTTAATGCCATTGTTTCTGCTGGAAACTTTCAAAGTCCTTCTGAATCGTCACCCCTACTGTGTGAAATTTTTCTCTGGTTCTCTCAGGACTCTCAATGGGTTCACGTCTGTCCCCAACATTCTTTATTCTTGTGTTATACCTCTGACTCTTTGTATTGTAATCATGCAATTTACACAAGTGTTTCTACCACTATACTGTGAGCTATTAGAGGTTAGGAATTATGTCATATGTGTCAGGCACACAAAAGATAATCAATATTGTGTTCAATTTCTAAATTGATTAATTTCTTCCTCAATTTGAACTCATTTGAAACTTTATTTTTACCTCTCATTGGCACATATCAGTTACTTTTCTTATGGCAAAACTAAATAATGGGCTACTTGGAGACAAGAATTATATCTCACTCATTTTTGTGTCCTATACATATTTTTTAAACTAAATTTATATTTCATGAATTGAATTGGACAGTTCATAGTTAATACATTAAGCATATCTCAGTCATGTTAGGTTGCTACTTCCCCTGTGGTGGGTGGGGCAGTGGGGAGGAAGGGTGTATAGGAGATGAACTGTAACTAGCCAGTTCACTGAAGGAGTTTTTAAAAATCCTTCCTATTTAAGTCAAAACCGAAAAATTAATTCACTGTAAAAGAAAAACCCAGATCACATATTCCCTGATTCAGAAGTGTTTGAAGGATGTAAAAGAAGAATCTGTTTTCAAGAACTTTCGTTTCCTCTCTCTAGTAGTCAATCCAATTCAAGTGCAATTTAATAAGTTAATTGCAATGTGTGATTGACAGAGGCAAGGGACAATGTCTGATGTGAGGACTTCTCTATAAAAAATTATGATAATAACTAAGGATCCTATTATTTCATTAAGGAATCTATGTCTTGGCTGATGCACAGCAAGACTTTTCAGAATCTACCTTAGAAGTGATTGATATCAAGGCTGTGTTCATCCCTTATGTCACCAAACCAGGAATGGGGAGAATGTCGATCAGGATCAGTTTGAACTCTTAAGAGTCTAACAGTTTAAGACAGAGACAGTGTCACTGGAAATCTGCTTGAAGCTGTCGCTTATCCTGCCAGAGTTATTTAGGAGCTAAAGCATAAGAAGAAAGCAATTACGAGATTCACTAGATGTTAAAAATATAACAAAGCATTTTCCATAACAAACATACAAAAAAACAGAAAAGGGGTGGAGGAGAATCTTCATTATGTAATTAAAATGAACTCAGAATAATGAAAGTTTAAGCAAATGCATAAATACTGGTTTTCAAAAGAATTATCTTTCTGGAAACCAAAGGGTTTAATTTTTAAGTATTTTATCTCTGAAATAAGAAATTAAAATAAAGCTATGCATTATGAATGCATTTATATATTTCAAAACATGTTGTAGGTGATAAACACAATTTTTTTCAAAAGAATTCATTTATATATTTAAATATCAGATAATGAGTTAAAATAATTTAGACTTTAATACACACTTTAAAAAAAAATTTAAACTTACATTTATTATTTAAATGCTTGGCAACTTTAAAAGCAATATTCCTGAAGTAATTTTATCTTGTGTATTAATTTTTAATAAAATGTTAAAAGGTGGAATATCTTTTAAATGTTAACATTTTATAAAGAGAATTTAAGAAAACAATTTATTGAATATAAAATGATTGCAGAACATAAAAAGATTTTCAACACATTAAAGTATTTTTCATTAAAATAAGAGGAAAAATCATGTTGAGTGGTACTTAAATTTAAAATCGAATAGTTCTATCAAAAATCTTTTCAAAAAAGGGGGAAATAACTCATTTTTCATTATGCAGCAAGATAGTTTCCTGTTCATCTAACCTAAACATTTACAGTAACTGATTTATTCACCGTTGAAAATCAAATCTATTGCAATTCAGACAATTTCTCTGCATTAGGAAAATGAATAAATTAAAAGTGTGCTTCAGCAATTTAGTCCTCTTAGCAGATATTCTGCAAGCTCGGTAGAAGATGTCAAAACCTGCTGATATCTAACAGAGTCAACTCCAAGTTTGTGTATCCCAGTCCATTCTACCTTTCCATCAGGCAGTACATGTGGAAATAGAAAAGCAGCTCTCTAATTAATCAAAGTCAGATGTGCCTGAACGCCTGGAGTTGCTGCTGATCCTTGTCCCAGCTTCTCCCATGTTCTCGCTCTATGTTTTTACCTTGAAAACTTCTGCTCTGAGCTGGGAATGCCTGAAGGGCTTGCACGGTAAGTCAATGTGAAATTATCTCAGCAGGAAGAAGTTGCTTTTCAGCTTAAATGATTTAAGGCAGCAATTTTTCACACTCTCAAACTCTGACAAACGCCCAGATTGCCTCTCATGTCTGACTTCAAAATATTCAAAGAAAAGCTATTTTTATTAAAAACACTCTAGAGAAAATTGTATGTCACTTGTTCTCTGATATAACTTCATTTCTCCTGACAGTGACAATTTTCACCTCAGTACAATTTCTTTATTTTTTCCAAAGCTAATTCTGCTTAATATTAGTATTTATACAAACTCATATCAACTTGTCTCTGTGAAATATTCAGGGGTGTCAGGTAAATGTTGCTCACTGTCATTCATCTTCTTTGGGTGTTCAAAATGATCAATCGATTTAAAACTACACTTAGTTACTTTGGATATTATTGTTTTATTTGTAAGGGAGAACTTAACAACTGTTAAAACCCTTCATTTGACAAACCTGTGTCTGCAAACTGCAAGGAATTCCAAAGTTGATGGCATGCGTCTCTTGCCAAAGATTGTAAAAGTTTACATTAAGAAATCTATTTGTTCTATGCCTTTAAATAAAGCGGGTAATACAGTGCATGTTTTGTCTTATGCTGCTTACATGTTAATAAGATTATGGTGGATGTCATATTGCACCGAAACATCACATTTGCTTTATTAGGAATGCTGGCAGTGCAGAAACATCACATTATAATCACTTCAAAAAAGAAATATATTCTGCATATTTTCATATGTGTTTATAATTCCACTAAACCTCAGCAGAATCAAACTCAGTGGGGACAAGAATGACAGAAGGTTTAATGTTCCAGAGACTGCTGAAATCTTGGTGCATTGATATATAGCAGAATGGTTAATATGTATAAGGTTACTTGTGACCTGTGACCTCAAAGCATATCTTCTGGCCTTATCGAATTTCCATGAGAAAAAGTAACCACTGGCATGTAAATTTTCCACAAATAATTTGGAGGTTTTTTAAACAGTTAATTTTATGTTTAACTGTGAAAGCCTGAGGTGTTTATAAACATATAAGAGGTGATAATTTGTATCATCCAAGTATCTTAACAACTGAGCAAACTCCATTTTAAATAAATGCATCAGTTTCCTACAGGTATGCCTTTTATACCTCATTAAACGTTTCATTTCTAAATAAAACTGGATAATTTTTATTTCGTTAATATCTGTTACAAAGAAATCAAAAAAGATTACCTGTAGCTGCCTTCTACACACAGTGCAGGGGTCCGGTCAAAGGAAGTACATCAAATACAGCAGAGAAATACACTTCATAAATTTCAATGTTATGACAATGTCAAACACAGATTCTATAACAACACCCTGCCTAAGAAGTTACCATCTTTTTCTGCCTTTAACTTGCAACATATTTTCTGTTTGGAAGTCACAATTATTTTGATTTTACTTAGCTTCCCTGGATTTTATTTATCATACTTAGCTTCCTTGGATTTTATTTATCATATTCCCTCACTGATGGGAAAAGTGAAGTTTTAAGACATACTTAAACATAACAACATCTTTCAATATTAAAGAATTGCAAAGATAATTTGTGGATACATGATGAAATCTGGGAATAATTGGTAGCTTAACTTAAACAATTATTTAAAAGCCAAAAATTTACTGATAAAACAACTTTACACACACACACACACACACACACACACACAAGATTGACTTTATGGGTTAAAATTTACTTGGCATTTAAAAAAATATAATTTTGTAACAAAAATTTGCATACTAAATATATTATGTCTTGCATTTTCAAAGGAAGATGTGCTGCAATATATGTGAGGATTTTTATATTTTAATAAAAGCAAAACACTGATAAATTCACAGTTATATTAATGTACTGGTTCATTAATGCTTTGCTTCTATTTTGCAATATATCCATACAAGTGGAAGAAAATATAGCATATGCTTTCTAATTAAAATACTTTATCTCATTGTGTAGTTTGCCATGGGTAAATAACAATGGTTTATCTGAAATATAATTATCTTAGCTATATGCAAATAAGATTGTTATTGACCCAAAGAAATATCTTGTATTACGTTTTAGACTTTGTAAACATTTTAAAACTATGTCATCCTGTGATGTTATTATTTAGACAATTCTATTCTTTCACAAAAGCACCTACCTTGCCAATTTAAGATCCCATAAGAATTATAATTTATAATTGCTCATCAAAATAAATATTTCACTCTTTAAACAAGATTTTATAAATGATGAGTTACATAAAATTATTGAAATAAGCAAAATTATGCTTGTATTCATTATTAATTTATGTATAGACATAAATATATAGATATCTAGCACTGTACTATTTTTTCTACCAAAACCAGTCAAGTATATTTAATATGTTTTGTTTCAATTATTTTTTAAAAATTAATGATTTGTTACTTAAACTTGTATCTGCTTTTTTCTTCCTTTACAGTATACTTAAACACTGAGGTGTTTAAATAATTATTTATAAAATATTTTAAAGCATCCATTGTTTTAGTAAAAATTGGAAATCGGAGAGAACACACACACAACCACACATATGTCCCTTATATTTAGATTGAGAAATAATTCAGAAAAACCACTTTAGCAATCTTTGGAGTCTGCTTTTGTCACTGAGTCTAGTCTAAACATTTTTGTAATACAAAAATATTATCTGGACTTTTTCAATGTGATCTATGCCAGGAAATCAAGGAAAGTGATAAAAGCTGGAAGAGAGAGTGTGCATTAGTGAATATTTATATTGGCAAGAACTGAGATTTTTATAAAAGTAAAACAAACACAGAGGTTGCTTATTTCTGAAAGGAAATCAGTCTCACTGAATTTCTTTCAAGAAAACATAATTGCCCAAAATGATATAAATCACTATTGCTATCTCTAACAAATTAACTTGAAATGCTGACAATGCCAAGGAGCGACATTAAGTTTTCTCTTGTTTACTTTTTCCTAATCACCATAAAAATCCTCAGTGAAACAATTATTCTTAAAACAATCACGACAATATATCTCTATAAAGGAGAAAATTGATTTAACAACAAAACTAGATTTATCACTATTGATCAAGAGGTGTTCAATGTAATTTTAGTGAATTATGCCTGGCTCTCATTTCCTCACAGAAATTTTTCAGTGATGCTTTAAAGGCAGATTGCAAACTACTGCATAATCTTTTGCATGCTATTTACCTGCTATCTTAATCTCTACTCTTATAAAATATATGGGAGGTTGAACCAAATATTTATTTTCTATTATGTGAAGCAGCATTACTATTGCATGTGACTTAGGTAATAGTACTTACCTAGGAACCTGATCTCATTTTTTTTTTTTTCAATTCATTAGTAAAGAAATCAGGTCTCCATAAAAGGATTCAGTGTTAAAGAAACAAATCCAAGTTCATCTTATGAGAACAGAATTAGAAAGATTAAGAAGTAATATGATTTTTTCTTCTTAAATAAGAATAATTTTTAAAGGCACTATTAACACTTTCATATCGGAAACTTCTTTGAAAACAGGAAGGAAACAAAAAAGAATTAGAGGAAGATTTTTAAAAATTTAGTTATTCTGTGCCGTATGCTATATAAACTGTATATCTCATTTTGAGAGAAATATTAAAAATGAATGTTCTAAAAATATCTCAGAGATAGTATTTGTTGTTCACTTAAATACATAGATAAATGAGTCATATTGACTTACATTCCTTTCAACAGTAATAAAAAATGCTCTGTATTTTGTCCATGTATCCTCAGAATATTTCTTGATCTGAATTATTGCATATTCCTTCCTTCTGCTGGCAGAACTAGACATTTTTATAAATAAAACAGCCCTTATTTAGAAAAAGAATGATTAATAGATGCATTTTCATATAAAAAAGTTAAACAAGGAATATACCTAAACATATAGCTGAAAGATTTTTCATTGAAACTCTCAAATTAAATTTTAATCAACCTATAAAAGTGTTATTATTCTGTAGATGATTATCTTTTCTTAGTTTTAAATCATGATTTTTACTTCTATGATAATATGCTTGCTAATCAAATAGATGATAATACACGGTTAAGTTACCAATGTAAAAAACCAGGTGTTTTACTGTTTTTAAAATTTAGATTCTCAAATTTGTCAACTGAGTTACTGTTACCATGTATTTTTGACAAAGTTCAAGCTGAATAGATGTTCAAAAAGTGTAAAATGACTTTTACTTATGTTGTTAAATTAATTATAAATCAATTGCTATATTCCACCGGACTTAAAGACATCAATGGTG
Organism: Macaca thibetana thibetana; assembly: GCF_024542745.1. NCBI lineage: Eukaryota > Metazoa > Chordata > Mammalia > Primates > Cercopithecidae > Macaca > Macaca thibetana. Next base: position 43,708,529 of record NC_065580.1, read on the forward strand.
TTTGTGCAATCATGCTAAGTAGTATTGATATAGGAAACTGTTATATTCAATTCTAACTATATTTACTAAAACTTTAGTTACATAAACATGATTCTAACATTAAAGCTAAACAGTTTGAGATATAAGAAAGAAAACTAATTCCTAGCATTCAAATAACATTCTAATATGAATTAATCATTCTTTTAAAACCATCAAACCATTAAAGAAAAATAAACAATATGAGTTTAGAACATTAAATATGAAATACAGAAATACTTCCATTGAAAATTGATATTTAAAAGTCATCTAAACTTGGAAAAATAATTCAAAATCAATTCTATAATTATATGTGGATTGTAATCATATTTATTTGTAACTCTTTGTTCTCAATTAACACTAACATAAATGTATGTTAGTAGTTATTATTATAATACTAAACTATAACTGCCACATTGCATAAGTAAAACTTTTAGCAATATAATTTTGAATGGTTTTCATTTAATTTGAAGAGCTAATCATGGACATTACATTTTAGGCACTTCCTGTTATATGCATTTAATCTTATTATTTTATAGAAAGGTAAACATCATCAAACACAAGTAAATTGAACTACTCGTATACATTATGTTTCATGAATAAAAATTGAAAATACCTAGAGCTTTTAGGAAAAGAAGTAGTTCTTAAACTGAATTTTAATAAACCAATAAAATAATGTTATTGCTCAATAGGTAATAATTGCCTTTATATAAACTCAAAAATATTGTTTAGAGTGATTAATATACAATGCTCCATTATGCATCTGGGAGTGTTGATGCATAATTTTTAGTTCTAATGTTATTATGTAATTGAGAGAACATGTTCATTTGCTCTAATAACTACTAAGATGCACTTAATAAAATGAAATGTAATAATACTTGTAATTTAATCTATTCATGGAAATAATTTTAAAAGTCTACCACTCTCTTTAATGTGGATAACATTCATAATTTATAAAGTGTTGTGATGCAGAATTGACAATGCCATTGTTTTTTATACTTTGAGATGATTCCGCAGCCTTCATATCATCTGCATACCAACCTCAGGATTATCAAGGGCAAACAAAAGATAATTAACACCAGAAACAGGCAAATGCAGGAGCTACCGACTGAGGGTTCTCACTTAATGCAAGACTTCTGAAAACCAGAAAATGAAATAACTATAGAAAAGCTTATCTCTGAGGAAAAATAATTCAATATTCTATTCTTTATATGAACCTTTTTACCCCAGTTTGTGAAGGTAACATATCAGACAACATAGTCTGAGAGTGGTGTAGTCATCATCTATAACAGTTAGAAAAAGTAGTTTTTTAAAGAGTGAATTTCTAATTACATGCTTTATAATTATAGATTCTTTAATACCTGTTTTAGTAATGAATGTATTTATTTATAATGTATAAGACATAGAAAAACTATAAACTGCTATAACTTTTGTCATGTTTTCACGTTTGCAAGGTATAGTACAATAAAAAAGGATTTTACACTATTAAACTATTTAAATCTTAGTTGCAGTTTATGTAACACTATATGCAGATATTATATTGTGCTTAAATGGTGGTTACGGTTTATCACAATCTTACATTTATTCATATCAAATTTTATTAGTGGCAGAGAAATATGCTATGTTAACCTTGATTATATCACTGTCTTACTGGTTAAGTAGAATTATTTATATCTTCCCAACTAAGTGCCCTTTAACTTTCCATAAATCATCACTATTAGCGTGATTCACATACGTGGGAATTTTTGCTTTCTAATACAACACAGAGCAATTATTAAATGTTTTAAAAATTGAACTTCTGAAGTTCTGAAATAATAATTATGAAACTAGGTTCAAAATAAATAAAATGATGTATTTCATAACAAGTTCATATATGAAAAATACATCTTCTAAATGTTAGACTTCTCTGATAAAGCATCATGTTATTAACAGTTAGTTTTAACTGAAGTAGATGGGTTAGTGACAAGTTTTGGAGTTTAGACTCATAAAAGAATCATATTTGAATATGGTCTTTTATCACATGGATTTCTATGTAACAAGGATATAATCACAGTTTCAGTCTTCTGGAAATAATTATGTATTGTAGATGTCTGACGTAATACAGTTGCTACTTCATTTCCCAAACATCACCATTAGATGGGTATTCCATAAAACCTCTCCATCAGCAACATGATTGAGAATACTTTATTTCATTTTGAGTTAAGGCTTTTTTCTTGTTTTATATTAATACCAACTACATGCTCAACTTTGAAAAGGGGCCAAAAAAGATTTTATGTCAGACTTCGTTTAATTCAATTCTATGAATAACCTGGGCTAAATGTACTGTATGCTTACATTTTAAAATATCAAGTCATTGTCAATAAAAGGATACACAATTAAAAATAAATTCTTTTTATGCAGCATGATGGTTAAGAGAATCATTTTAGTCATATCTCAAACTTCCGTCCGCCAGCTTCTTTCTTCTGCATACATTTTTTTTTCCTGTTGCTATGTCCCAAGACTCTATCTTTGGTCTTCTACTGATACAATAGATCTTCTCAGGCTTCCCATTCAATGACCATAACAAAGACTATCTTCAGTTACCATCTAACGTCCTGGACCTCTTTTCTAAAATCTGGGTGCTAATAGATATTTTCATCTAAACATGCACCCAAATGAACATGTGTAGAACATTATGTCCCTCCACTATTATTAGTCTAAAAACTGACATAAGCCAAAAACCTGAGGATCATCATAAATTTTATTTTTCGTTTAATCAATTGCAAAGTCCTGCTATTCTATATTACTAACATCCTTGGGATGTCTTCTCTGCGTTTCCACTGCCACTAATTTAATAGAGGCCATCACCATTGCTCACCTCCTAATTGTTCTTTCTATCTCCAATTTCAAACCTTTCCAATCAATTATCTAAATGAGATGTCAGCAAACTTTCTGTAAAAAGTCAAATGGTAAATATTTTAGGCTGTACATCCTTATAGTCTTCATCACAACTCCTTAACTCTGTTGTAGCAGGGCAGCAGCCATAGACACTATGTGAAAGGATTGGGTGGAGTGATGTTCTAGTCAAAGTTTATTTATTTTAAAAAAGGCAGCAGATGGATTTCGCAGGTATGGGATGTAATTTCCTGACTTCTGCTCTAAAATGTTCCCAGAGTAAAATTTCTAAATGACAAATTAGATCCTATTACTAGCTTATTTATTCTTTTATGGTTTTTTCATTGTCTACAGCAAAAATTAAAACCTACATCTTTAGCATGATGTAAAAGAATCTTTTCATTATTTCTGCTTTTCACTGCCACTTCCCACCTCACACCCACACACTCTGTATTTGTCCATTCCCGTCAATCTGTAGTTACCCGAATCATCATCACTCTTTGTTATTTTTGTGTCTTTGCAGTAACTGTGCTCATTATCACATAGTGTAAAAAAGTGCCCTTTATTCCATTGCTGATGATTTTCTACTCATGAGGACAAGGACCATGTTTCATTCATCTTTGTATTTTCAGGGTCTGGTTCAATGCTTGCAAATAGTTTGTTGAATGACTACTTGACTGAATAAACACATACACATATGATATCACAAAGTATATGGATTTTTAAGAACTATTTTTATTTCAGCCATTCTAATAAAGATTCCCCTCTCAATTATGTACTCAAGAACACATTTCAGCAGGTTCGTGCACACCTGTAATCCCAGCACCTTGGGAGACCAAGGTGGGTGGATCAGATAAATTGAGCCTAGAAGTTTGAGACTAACCTGGACAACATGGCCAACCTCTAAGCCCTGTCTCTACCAAAACAAACAAACAACAACAAAAATTAGTTGGGTGTGACAGTACACGCCTGTAATCCCAGATACTTGGGAGGCTGAGGCAGGAGAATCACTCGAATCCAGGAAGCAGAGGTTACAGTGAGCTGAGATCGCACCACTGCACTCCAGCCTGGGCAACAGAGGGAGACCGTATCTCCAAAAAAAAAAAAAAAAAAAAACAGAAACAAACCTACCACATATTTCACACAGGTTTGGACAATAATCACTCCACTAAAACAGAAATAGAGATGCTTTTTTTTTTCTTTTTCTTTATTATTATTATTATTATTATTATTATACTTTAAGTTCTAGGGTACATGTGCATAACATGCAGGTTTGTTACATATGTATACTTGTGCCATGTTGGTGTGCTGCACCCATCCACTCGTCAGTACCCATCAACTCGTCATTTACATCAGGTATAACTCCCAATGCAATCCCCCCCCCCCCCCCCCTCCCCATGATAGGCCCCGGTGGTGTGTGATGTGCCCCTTCCCGAGTCCAAGTGATCTCATTGTTCAGTTCCCACCTATGAGTGAGAACATGCAGTGTTTGGTTTTCTGTTCTTGTGATAGTTTGCTAAGAATGATGGTTTCCAGCTGCATCCATGTCCCTACAAAGGACACAAACTCATCCTTTTTTATGGCTGCATAGTATTGCATGGTGTATATGTGCCACATTTTCTTAATCCAGTCTGTCACTAATGGACATTTGGGTTGATTCCAAGTCTTTGCTATTGTGAATAGTACCGCAATAAACATACGTGTGCATGTGTCTTTATAGCAGCATGATTTATAATCCTTTGGGTATATACCCAGTAATGGGATGGCTGGGTCATATGGTACATCTAGTTCTAGATCCTTGAGGAATCACCATACTGTTTTCCATAAAGAAATAGAGATGCTTTTTCCCCGTTAATGTGGAATGCTCTACACTTGTTATTTAGTATTACATTTATGTGCGAATATTACAAGAATAGAAAAAAGAAACTTGAGGAAAAGAGAGCAAGAGAGTCATCTTGCAGTCTATTAAGCTGTAAGTTGGGATATCTCTTCTAGTCTTCCAAATAAATATTTTATACAAATGTGTTATATAATATACATATAATGTTCTTAATTAAAAACAGGAATAGTGCTTCCTTTGCATACAATTCTAGATGTTGGCTAATAATTTAGTGATTAAGAGTTATGAAATGGAGCCTTCATTAAGTAATATTTGCTAAATTATTGTCAGAAAATTCCTTCACTCTTGAATAAAATGCAAAATTTCTCATTAAGATACAGAATATACTGTTGTTAATTAACATTCCACTTCAAATAATTTAAGTAATTTCTTACCAGTAATAAATATATGTCTCCTTAAAACATTATTATCTGTTGTATTAGTAATAATTTCAAGGACTTACAGATTTAACTATGTAACCCAAACAAATTAAATCTTTCTGGTGACTTGAACAATTTAAGATAAATGATTACTGACCCCTTTGCTTGATCATATGTCTGACTATATAGAAATTTAACTTCTCTTTTAATATTGTACTGATAACCATTAGTCTAAGTCAAGGCACATAGCAGACATATAACTGGTTTAATTATTTCTAATGAAATAACTCATGATTGTACTGATTGTACTGGATGGAAATATGTAACTAAAACTAAAGCTACAATCCTCCTAGTTTAGCTGAAAAAAATTCAATGATGAAAACTTTATTTCCATACATGCTTTAGTTATCCTTAAAATGCACTGTGGCAGTTAAAGATGGCTACACATTCTTTGATATGCTTCCTATCAATTCAGTGGATCTATTTTCTCTCTATGGGCTGGTCTATGACTTATTTGATCAATAGAGTACGAAAGAAGTGATGCCACACCATTTCTGGAACTCACTTTTTAAAAGGACTGGCAGTTCCATCTTGTTTTTCTGGAGCCTAAATCACCTTGTCAGAAGACCAACTTCATGTAAGAAATCCATGCCGCAGAGACCATGTGGAGAGGCAGTGTGACTGCATGGAAGTAGAGAGTGGTCCCACTGAACTCAACCCTCCAGATATGTTTGTGAAGGCACTAGGGAGGCAAATGAAGCCATGTGGTCAACCGTGTAGACTAGCTTGCCACTAGCTAAATACGGCCATGTGGCCTCACTTGAAGTCAATGAGGCATAAGAATTGTTCAGTAGACACTTACCAAAATTTGTGATCCACAAAAATCAAGAGATATGAAAAATAGTGTTTTGGACTAACAGAGTGATAGATAACATGAAACAGGCATTTAAACATCCTAAATACTCAATTGCTGAAATAATAAGATTTAATGCTATGAAATGACTTTCACTCATGCAATTTATATAATACATAGATTTCCCTTAATCCAAAACAGTCACATTTCTCTCTTTAAAAAAAATCAGATAACTTGGGTAAATAGCCATTATTTACATGATCTTTTTAACTAAAAGTGAAGATCTTTACCAAAGATTAAGTTGAATATATCTTATTTATTTAGAGCTTTATTTTATTAAGTATTTTGGTATACATTATTACACCCAATTTATTCATCTATCTCCCTGAGTTAGACAGGGCAGATATTATTATTCCCACTACAGACATAGGAAAATTGCAATTTGGAGAGCAATGGCTCACTTCAGGCAATTCGGCAACAAAGTAAGCAAATACCAGTATCCAAATTTTCAGAATTCACATTATCTTTTAACATCATCTACATGATCTCTGGTATCAGGCAGCTGTACATAAAACTTCTATACTAGCACCTTGCATAAAGTCTAATACATCTCTCAGGAAATACACCAAATGTTTTCTTAATAAATAACTCACAAGATTCCTTCTATTAGCAACAGGAATTGTCAACTTGGCATAGGACACTTTTTGTTTCATATTCTTTTAACACTGACATATTAACATACAGGAATATTGTAAGACTAATTATTAAGAATTTTGGAACAGTGGCATAGAGTTTGTAAATAATGTATTTAAATTTTATTTGATGTTCGCTGAATGTGAATTTCAAAGTGACAGAAATTGGACCTAATTTTCCCCATTAAATTTGTTAAACACTATTATAATCCCTGTACTATATTTATAGGCATAAAATCAGTTGACATGTGAATTAGTCAACTACTGAAACAGGCATTTTTAGTGATAGCGACCTAAACTATAAATTTGTATCACAGTCAGAATTTTTTATTGGGTTCTTTTCATTTTTTCCCTTAAAATTCTCCCTAATATATCTAATTATTCCCACTGTACCAATATTTTTAGCAAATCATATTCTTTCTCATTGTTCACATTCCTTAAATATCAGGAAATTATCATCTCTACCTCTAAGCACGGCTTCGCCATGTTCTATCAAGTGAGATCCCGCAAGCTTTCTTCATTAATTACTGTCACCTTTTCTCTTAATTGTTTTGAATTTTTGAAAGTTTCCTTAATTTGCCTTCTCAAATTGGGATACCTAAAATTAAACATGCTATTCAGAGAGTATTTTCACTGTAGCCCTTTTCTTCTCTTTACAATATTAATCAGAAGATTATTTACCTCTTTAAAATTTTCATTTTCAATCATATCCTAGTTAAGATGCATTCAAAATAATTTAAATTCTGTAGTTGAAATACAAGCCTACAATTCCATATTAACTCTCTGAATGATAAATCTTACAGCATGCTAAGACATCAGCAAAGTGAATGCCTATTCAAGGAATAATAAAGATTTCTACAAAAGCTGAGAAACACGTCGCCTGAAGTTTGCGAAACTAAAATTTATGAATTGCCGGTGAGAAGATTGCATGTCAAGATTGCATGAATTATTTTAATCCTAGAGAAGTTATATCTTATTTAAATATTTCCAGGAAGATTGTCTTAGGGTAATTGCTTATACACATACACATTTTAAAAGAATTTAAACTTAGGTTTGTCTTGTGTATATGAACACATGTGGGTTTATATCTTGTCCATAATTATCCTTCAAGATAATAAAAAGAAAAAATAGTGGCCCTAACTCTGAATAATATTACAAACAGGAACAAGCATAAATGTAGTTTTTAAGCTAGTGATGAAGGCAAAAATACTTCTATTTACCTCTCCACAAAAGTTTGTAGCTGTACATTTTTTCACTTTGCCACTAGAAAGCTATTTCTTTAAGAATTCAGAATGAAATGCTGCTAAATATTTGGAAGATGTTGAGAAGGTGGATAGAATCTGACTGATAGCAGGCAGAACAGTGAAACATTTTATTTTTAAGGAATGAATGTTTCAAAATCGTCTGCCTGCATTACATTTTTTTTCACACATTTTAAGGCAACTTTGCATTTCTGAGGTTTTCTTTTTCTTGAAATGCCTTATATTTTTAAGTGGTATTCATTTTAATAAGCAGTCACTTTTTATCAAGAAAAAATTACTGAAGAAAAATGAGAGATTATGAAAGAATTCCTTATGAAAGAAGGCAAGTTACAAAAAAACAAAGCAGCATTTATTAGACCATGACCCAGTTAATTAAAATAGAGCGCATATTTTCTTTCCTTTGATTCACAGAATCTCATATGTGTTTGTGGACCTGTGTGAGGATGTAAAATGGTCCCTGGTGAACTGGAAGTCCCATTTCCTCATCAAACTTATTAGTAGTTGTATTGACCAGCATGAAAATAGATTCTGCATATGAAATCAAAAGAATGAGAAAATATGAAGAACATCCCATAGGGAATAAATTTCAAGAGAATAGTGATTTTGTAAGAATAAGAGTTAATACTCATTAAGTATCATTAACTGATTAAGCACTGTGGTAAGTATTTTCTGTGTATTAACTCATTTAATTGTCATAACAATCCTAATTATTATCATTCTCATTTTATAGATGAAGAAGCTGAGATGCAGAGAGGGGAAGAAATGTTCTGTTTAACCACTGACAATGGGTAGAGCTGGTAATTGAACGCAGACAGTCTGGCTACAGAGTTTGCTTTAATTGCTTCTCTGGTTCTTAAACTTGAGAGTGTATCAGAATCCCTAGGAGGGTTCATTAGAATACAGATTTCTGGGTCCCACTTTCCGAGATTCTGATTATTATGTCTGGGGAGAGGACCAAATTTTCCATTTCTAGGGAAGTCCCCAGGTAATTCCGATGCTGCAGGTCCAAGGACCACACTTTGGGAGCTACTGCATTACATTATACTGCTTCTTAGGAATTGTACTTGACAAGTCTGATTGTAGACAATTATAGGTTTTATAAAATTTTGCTCTATGGTTCAAATGTTTACTTTGATCAAAGCAAATAATAGATCAACTTGCAGAAATTATAGGTTACAACTAAGCTGACCATTAGAAAAGGCACATAAGCACAAATTCACTCATTAAATAATCATTTAATTGCCAATCATGGGTTTTGAGGCTTCAAATACAATGATGGACAATATATATTGACCTTGCTCCCATGAGCTTCACTTTAGGAAGACATATAAATTAATAATTCGAATATAGTTTCATGAGGGCTGCTATGGATGGGTAAAGGGTGTGGAGATAGAAAGGACCAGAAAATGTTTCACAGAGGAGAGTTTATGAATTGTCTTAAATTGTAAATTGAAGTTAGCACTGATATATGTCTCATGAACATGGCATGTGCAAAGTTGTGGAGATGAGAAAAGGTACATTGAGTATTGGAAATTATTAAGAATCTGGTTGGCTGCAGCCCAGGGTTGGGGCAATGCATGGGAGGCTGAGTAAAAGAAGATTAAAATGATTACAAAGAAAATTACTAAAGGATGATGACTTCTTGGAGTTTGGATGAAAAGTGAGTAAGAGGTTTTTAAGCGAGAGATATGATCAGCGATGATTTCTAGATAGGTAACTGCTAAATGCAGAGTTAACAGCATTAACCTCGTAGCTGTTTGGATAACAGTTTAGAACAAAGGATCTTAGAGGCAAAGAGACCAGTCCAGGCAGCAAATGATGTAGGAAATGTTCTAAAATAACGGCTATGGGGTTGAATTGAAAAAGGAAGATTAGATAAATAAATAAATCATACTTGTATGGTTCTAGTTTAAGTACTTTACATATTCTTTTAATAACTCATAATTAATCCTTACAAGAAGCCTGGTACTATAATTTTCTCTTTATAGAGATAAAGAAACTGAAGCAGAGAGAAGTTAGGTCATTTACTGGAGGTCACACTGCTTGTCAGTGGTAGAGTCAGGATTTGAACCATGGTATCTGGCTCAAGAGTTCACTTTCACAGGCAGTCCTGGTAAGAGACTGCATGTGGAAAGTAAGAAAAAAAGGAGGTTTTAAAGGGTTCCTGGCTGGAAACAGTGGCTCATGCCTGTAATCCCAGCACTTTGGGAGGCCGAGGCCGGTGGATCACCTGAGGTCAGGAGTTTGAGACCAGCCTGACTAACCTGGTGAAATCTCATCTCTACTAAAAGTACAAAATTAGCTGGGCATGGCGGCACAGGCCTGTAATCTCAGCTACTGGGGAAGCTGAGGTAGGAGAATCACTTAGAACCCAGGAGGCAGACGTTGCAGTGAGCAGAGATTGCGCCACCGCACTCCCGCCTGGGTAACAAAAGCGAAACTCCGTCTCATAAAAATAAAAGGGTTCCTACACCAAACGTATTTAAGCTACTGAATATGTATGCAATATCCAGTGGATACAGCTTAGCCAACTAATGCATTCAAGTAATGATCTAGTGGAATGTATAGGAGACCAGACATTCCTTTCAGCAGTTTTCTTTTATTATGATTCTCTGAGGCTGGAGTGAACACAGTGCCCATCAGAGGGGATGATTAATGAAACAGGCATCATCTCTAGAGCCATCGTCATGCTGACACAGGGACAACACATCATCCATCGCCTTGCCTTGCAAAAGTTCTTGTTCTGAGAACAACTGCTAGGTTCATTCTGGGACTCCCATTCCTGCTTCAAATTTGTTCAGTCGACATTAAGGGTCTATCGTTTATTAGACATTTTGCTAGGTAATCGGTGTGTAGAAATGAAGTAGTTACAGTCTTGGCTTGGGAGAGTCAACTATGTATTTGCACATTTCATTATAATGTGGTGCTGTAGTAGCCAATCTATAGGGTGCTACTGAAAATTAACACGGTCAAGATTACACAACACTGTTAAAGTGTGGCCATAGCTACTAAACTTATCACTTCCCGAATGACTACAGATCATTTCTGTCTTTCACGGTGAAGAACAATAAAATGAAATAGAGTAAGATGATATAAAGTAAGAAAGAAGAAAATGGAAGACATGTCATTGCAGCTTCTCCAGCTTAGTGGACGGAAGACACCAACTTACAATCACAAGCTCTTCCTGGACACTGAAATAATCGATCCAACGTGGGAGAAACAATTTTAGGGCATTTCCAAAACAAAGTCTGTTTATTCAAAAAACATATCCTTCTTGAAATCTAGGATAAATGTACAACTTTCTAGCCCTAGTCATTTACCATCTGGAAAGGAAATGTCCCAGTTTATGAGACCTTGTTAAGGTCTGTAACTTAAAATAATTTTTTTTTAAAAAAGGGTTCCTACACCAAACACGTACTTCACCTAGTAAATATGTATGCAATATCCAGTGGGTATAGCCTAGCCAACTAATCCATTCACATGATGATCTAGTGAAATGTGTAAGAGACTAGAGAAG